>NC_044192.1:3229059-3306559 GCF_900880675.1 Sparus aurata | reverse complement strand
GTTTTGTGGACTTGGAGAAGGCATTCGACCGTGTCCCTCGTGGCATACTGTGGGGGGTGCTCCGGGAGTACGGGGTCGGGGGCCCTCTGTTAAGGGCCGTACGGTCCCTGTACTGCTGGAGCAGGAGCCTGGTTCGCATTGCCGGCAGTAAGTCAGACCTGTTCCCAGTGCATGTTGGACTCCGGCAGGGCTGCCCTTTGTCACCGGTTCTGTTCATTACTTTTATGGACAGAATTTCTAGGCGCAGCCACGGGCCGGAGGGGATCTGGTTCGGGAGCCAATGGATCTCATCTCTGCTTTTCGCGGATGATGTGGTCTTGTTGGCTCCTTCGAGCCGGGAACTCCAGCATGTCCTGGGGCAGTTTGCAGCCGAGTGCGAAGCAGCTGGGATGAGAATCAGCACCTCCAAATCCGAGGCCATGGTTCTCGACCGGAAAAAAGGTGGCCTGCTCCCTCCAGGTGGGAGGAGAGTTCCTGCCTCAAGTGGAGGAGTTTAAGTATCTTGGGGTCTTGTTCACGAGTGAGGGAAGGACGGAGCGTGAGATTGACAGACGGATCGGTGCAGCGGCCGCAGTAATGCGGTCTTTGTATCGGTCCGTCGTGGTGAAGAGAGAGCTGAGCCGAAAGGCGAAGCTCTCGATTTACCAGCCAATCTACGTTCCGACCCTCACCTATGGCCATGAACTTTGGGTCATGACCGAAAGAATAAGATCCCGGATACAAGCGGCCGAAATGAGTTTCCTCCGCAGGGTGGCAGGGCGCTCCCTTAGAGATAGGGTGAAGAGCTCTGTCACCCGGGAGGAGCTCAGAGTAGAGCCGCTGCTCCTCCACATCGAGAGGAGCCAGCTGAGGTGGCTCGGGCATCTGTTTCGGATGCCCCCGGGACGCCTCCCTCGGGAGGTGTTCCTGGCATGTCCCTCCGGGAGGAGACCCCGAGGAAGACCCAGGACACGCTGGTGTGACTATGTCGCCCAGCTGGCCTGGGAACGCCTTGGGGTCCTCCCGGAAGAGCTGGAGGCAGTATCCGGGGAGAGGGAAGTCTGGGTGTCCCTGCTCAGGCAGCTGCCCCCGCGACCCGGCCCCGGATAAGCTGATGAAAATGGATGGATGGATGGATGGGTTTAAGTAGCTCTGAAACCCACACAAATCGATATTTAATGATAGTTGTAGTCAGTGTGTGTGTTAAGAAGAGACACTGTGCAATATACTCTTTGTTTACTTGGCTGTCATTCATGTGAAATTGATTGACAATGTTTTGTAATTCCTGTGAAATGGATTCAGTGCAGTCAAAAAATTCTGAATTTCTTCAGTGACACAGATATCGTGATGTATCGTGGATGAAATTTCTTGCAATATATCGATTATCGCAGAATCGCTGTATCGTGATATTATCGTTATCGTGGGCAAAATATCGTGATAGTATCGTATCGCGAGGTACCTGGTGATACCCAGCCCTAACTTTGAAGGGAACCAATCCCATGATCCTCCACTCCCTCCTGCCTTTTCTGTTACTTCCTGTCTTAGTTCTTTAAGTTTAGTCATCTCAGCGGTGAATGATCCACCTGTAGCTGTGTTCTCAGGTACAAGTGCAGCATTGTTCTCCAAACATGTGACAGACTCCACATTCTTCAGCCAAAATTCAGTCTAAAGCTCGTCAGTGTCGTTATCGCTGTCTTGGTCGTAAGTGTCGTATTCTGAGACAGTCGTAGTGTTCTGTAGTCGTCACTATTTGTTCAGTGTTAGTTGGTTTTCTGATCCTGGTCGGTCTTCTGGCCCTGATTGGTTCAGTCGTTAATCAACTTGGTGGTCAAAGTCGGCTTTGTAGTCGGAGTTGGTTTTGTGGTCACAATTGATTTGGTAATTACAATTGTTTACTACAGCTTGTTGTTGGTGAGTGCTTTCATTAAACAGTTAAAGATGTTGCTCATTTACTGCTGCGACTGGTTCCAGAGTCCCAGATGGACTTTTGTTCAGTGGTCAGAATCCACATCTGGCAGGGCCTCGAGCCCACAGAGCTGCAGCCACATCTGGAGAGACGACCTCTGTATCAAACATGCTGATATCAGAGACACACTGCAGATTATGTCTCTCTGTACAATGAAGCTTCAGCCGTCTGTAGGAGATGAAATATGACTTTTACACAGTATTACCTGTCTGTTTCAAAACTATCTAACATGTGTTTGTTTTTGGCTTTTAGGTCAAGTCTTAAATGACAGAACAGGTGGAAACGTCCCAGGTGAGTCCTGATTGTGATGACATCACTCTCCACCTCTACAGATGTTTCTTCTATTATATTATAGTTATAGAACACAGTGACAGAACCGGTTCAGAACAGACAAACAGAATATGTTGAGAATAAACAGCTTTTTTCACAACGCATTTTCTTTATTATTTAATGTAAATAGACAACAAAGTTCACATGAAGCACAACAAAAGTTTAAAGTTGAGGAGCTGCTGTAAAGTCTTCACTGTTGATGTGTTTCTGTCATGATGGGAGTCAGAAAAGCTGTAAATAGTTAGAAACTGTCAGTAGAAGTTAAATGTGTGAAATATGATCCTCTGTTGAAGAATGCTGCGAGCTGTAACTGAGCCTCATCAGGATTTTTATCACTTTTTGGTTTCTTGTGTTTTTCTTCAATCTTAAACTCGCTCTGATCAACAAGCAGAGATGTGATGAACAAAAAACATCCCAACATTACATTTCTGATGCTGTAATTAAATCTAATGTCATCTTTTGTTTCTATGTTTCCTGGTGCAGCTTCAAAGCCGTCTATCACCACATTTATAACACCTGAAGGGGCGCTGCTGCAATGTGGAGTCCTTGGTGTTTTTCCAAAACCTAAGATGGAGTGGAGGGACAGTTCTGGAAACATCCTCCCTGGTCAAAATCTGAAGGAAACAGAAAGTGGAGGCCGCTACAACGTACAACTCCAAACTGCTGTAACCAAGAGCGGCCGCTATCGCTGTGTCGTCACTCAGGAGGAAATCGGCCATCAGACTGAAGCTGAGACCTACTTTAATTTCAACGGTGAGATCATTCTATCTGTTATCTTTTTTTCAGACTGAGCACAAAGCATCTACATCTACACAAGTCAAAAATGTTTCAAACTGATTGTAAAATTCTCTTCAAATTGTAAGAATTGATTAAAATTCACCCACAAAAAGATAAAAGTGTTGATGTTGAAGGTAAACGATCTGATCTGAGTCAGAAACAGAGTTGGCAGGTGTAAAGTCAGAAATGTTTAACTTTTGTTGTCCCAGTGAAGAGAAGTCATGAACAACAACATTGTAACATTACATTTATAATCCTGTGGTTGTCCTTTATAACTGATGAATCACTTCCTGTCATCCTCACAGGTGCAGCTGCAGGGCCAGGTGAGATTCTTCCTCCTCATATTGTTTCATTCAAGTCAAGTTTTATTTGATTCCAAACAACATCGTGTGTGTTCAGACCGAACATCCAGACATTTTATAACAATATCTTCTTCATTCTTTAAGTGTTTGGATGAGTTGTTGTACCTTTAGTGGTTCTGTGTGGGCTGTCAGGTCCAGTCTGCTGCTCATCATCTGCACTCAGGTTCTGACTCTCACATTCACTTTCATCTGTTTCAGGGTCCAACACTGGACTGGTCACGTTGTGGTTCTTGGTGTTGCTGTGGTTGTTCTAGCTTTGCTGCTTTGGAAACTCAATCATAGGACACGTAAGTTTACATAATGTATTTTATCAACATATTAATGATGAACAGAACCAGAACTCATTCTTTATGTATCTCATGTTCAGAGTCTTGACAGATGTTTTATCTCTCTGACATTAATCATTCTGTGTATTTACACTCAGAGGACGATCAGGTCGGTCGGACTTTCTTCACTGTAAGAACAGTTGTACCAGAAGTGACCCAGATCCAACAACACCAGAACCACTGAAACAACCTGATCCATAAAGTATCCAGCTCTGCTTGTGCTGTGAAGTTTTCTGCTGTGTGTGTTTCCACCATGTTGGATGATGGTGAAGACTTTTGTTGCTCTTCTTTTATTTCAGGCAGTTTGAGAATTAAAATGTGTTTTTTTAAGTTAAAAGTAATTTCAGGTTGAGGTTCAGAGTTAACAAATGAACAGTCACATCCGCTTCAAGTGGTGATTGACGAACACAGGAAATAAACTGTGTTTGAACTTCCCTTTAATTCTGACCAACTCCCTCTTTCACTTGAGAATTAAATGAATTCTGATATTTGGTGAGATTCAGTTCCACTCTTGTGCAGCTTGTGCCATCAGTGAGTGAGTGAGTGAGTGAATGGATGAATGAGGGCAGCAGTGATGTATAAATGCGTCTATTTACCAAATCTTCTCAGACTGCTTGTAGAGCTTAAAGCTCCTGACTGAGCTCCACATGTGCTTTAAAACCATCAGACTTCACTGAACTGAAGCTGCTGTTTGGAGGATGTTGAACTGTCGTGTCTTATTCTGCCAGCTGTTTGTATTATTCTTATCTCAGTTTGAGATTATCTCAGCTTGATCAGGTCATTTCAGGCAGCGCTTCATCATTTCTGTACAAACGTTTGAATAAAACATGAAAACTGTCAAACTGTGTGTTGTGACTGTTTCTGATGTTTCTGTGTTCAAACCGGGATCAAAGAAATAAAAGTGATGTTAATTTCTGGGTGTGATTCTGAGATGATCTCTATTTTCCAGCAGCTGTCAGGACAGCAAAGAGACAACAGAGCAGATAAATCCTCTTTAAAACAGGTTTCTAGAGACAGTTTAGCTCACTGACAGCTTCATGAATGGAGATCACAGCTGAATGTAAAGAAATCCTCATGTGTGTGTAACAAGGCCTGAGTCTGTGAGGAGAGAACATGTTCCACACCTGCTGACGGCTGTTGTTTGAATCAGAATCAGAAATCCTTTAATGTCCCGCAAACAGGGACATTAGTTTGTTCCAGCAGTCAAACGACAGAATATTACAAAAGACAAAACCAACAGCAAAAATAAACGAAACAATTAAAAAGGCAGGAAAAAGAAAAGACGTATACACATATAGACATGACATAGTGCAAAATTAACAGCAGTGATTGTTTTTTCACAAACACAAATAATACAAATATGGGTGTTTATTAAATTACCAGCTGCAAAATCAGAAATGAGTTTTAACAGTGTGACTGCACAGTGCAGAGTGCAGGTGAGGTCTGTATGGAGCAGTGCTGGTTGAACAGTCTGACAGCAGCAGGAAGGACCTGCGATACTCTCCGTCACACACTCGGGGTGTATCAGTGTGTTGCAGTGACCTGCAGGGAGTGAGACTGCTGCACCTCCATCATCCTGCTCTCTCCCAAGAGCAGGATGATGGAGGTGGAAGAAGGCTGAAACACAGAACTGACTGAATCTCTTTGTCTGGTGAAACACTCTGACAAACAAAGTCTGCTTTCAGAAGACTTCAACAGATCAAAGTTTAGCTGCTCATCTCTGATGAGCTTTATTATCTGATTACAGAAAGACAGCTGAGTGTGAATCACAGAGTATAAACTGCTGACAGGGATTGTTCCTGTCCTCAGCTGACTGCAGACTCAGTGGGCGTGTTCAAGCTGAACTCCAGCTGACCTCCTGCAGCAGCGACATCTGCTGGCGACTGCAGGGCGGAGACACAAACGCTGCTGTGAAGTTGGACTCTCTACGTGACGGGAACAGAAAGGGCTCATAAGAGTGGACAGTACAGATAACTGTAGAGTTGAACCTGTGTTGTCTGCAGCAGTTCACCACTTCTCCATCATCACCACAAGTAATCTGACAGAACTGAGCAGTTTATTGACGACATCTTTCACAGTTGTTGTGTAACATGAAGGATTTTATAGGTTTATTCATGTTGACTGTCCCACAGCTGCGGCCACACGGCTGCTACTGATCTGAAAGTATGTGATGTTTGAGTAGAAAAGAGGCGCTTATGGATATGGAAGTTCATCGAAACACACGTCATATACGTCAAGTCCTGACGTCATGAAGGTGGGGTCTAGACTCGCGCAGCACCTGGAGAGCAACTGCTCAGCTGCTCTGCAGCCGCCTCGCTCCCGCGATAACTTAAGGTCATGTGACATCGGATGCGGAGCAGAAACCATCCAGGTCATCGTGGACACATTTTAACCAGCATGCATCACGATTTAGGCAGCTGCGCAGTCCTGCATGATCATGAACTCGCCTGCTGACCAGAAATCATCACGTCATGGTGGTGACGTCACATAAAGGGGGCGGGGCACCTGTCACTCACGCAGCATCCTGGGATTGATATGATTCTGATCAGATCGATGTTGAAGATGTAAATCTGTCATAAATATGAAGGAACAACAACTGACAGCTGACCTGTTTGATGACATGCTGCATATTTATGATAGTTGTCTGCTGATAATTAACATTTTTTTAATCATAAACTGTTTTTGTCTACAGAATAATAAATGTATGATGTTCTGTCAGGGAGTAAATCACTTCACTGCTGAAAGTAAAGAAAGCAGACTCACTGCCAGCTGCAGGCTCTTATTTTGATATGCAGACTTTTTGTCTCTGTGACGTCATTATTAGAACTTAAATATAAATCACTGAATATAAAATCGATTGATCAGAATCAGTTGAATGTGAATCATGGTGGTCTACTTCAGTGCAGCACTACCTGTAACAGGTGTGTCACAGTGAGGCTCTGTGGTTTCTGACTGAGAGACGCTCAAGTTGTTGATTTTGAAAGATCTTTTTTTTTTGTATAATGTGCAATAAATGGATTTACATATCTGAACATAGTTTTTTGTTAACTTGAGCATGTTGTAATGACAGCAGCTGATACAAAGAGCAGGAGGCCCGACATCTACACCTGAGCCACACACACATTACTGAGCAAACAAACGGTGTGTCAGCTGATCATCTTTACCTGAACTCTGATATCTTCTCCAGAAGTCATGTGTTTGTTTCAGCTCCCATGTTGATGACTGTGACGCCCTCTACTGTCCTAAAACCAGCCTCTGTCTTCATGAAGTCAAACCTCTGTGATCACATTTGGCTGCATTAAGACAACAGAGGAGGGTTGTGATGATGAGACGCTCCAACTCTCACCTGAAGTCACTCTTTTCTTTCTCCTCACACCTGCTGCAACACATCACTGATCACATGACTCATATATCCAATGAAAACGTGTCTGAATGTGTTTGTATGTATTTTTAAGTGAAAAGCAGAAATGAGCCTCAGTGAAATAAGATCCTGTGTGTGTGTGTGTGTGTGTGTGTGTGTGTGTGTTTCATATCATGTTTTGATAAACCTGCTATTTTCCGAGAAACTCAAACATTTCCTTGTAGTTTCACTATTAGAAGGATTTAAAAACACGTTTATGTATTAAAAAGGCGTGAACACTAAACAGAGGTTGTCTGGGACATAAAACCAAATATTTCAAAAAAACGTATTGCAGTTCTCTCACTGAAATATTTTCAATATCGAGCTCATTTTCTTCTCATTGGGTCTGGTCCTGATGTTTTATTGGAGGAGCTGCACAGAGATGATTCACTGCTGCTGATCAGGAAGAGAAGCAGCTGTCAGACACTAACAGTGAAGCTGAAGCTGAATCTGAGGCTGGAAAGTGTTTTTATACACAGCTTTAATGTGAGTGTGAAGACAAAGTGCAGAATTCATGAGTCATAGTTAATATGTGCGGTGATGACGCTTTTATTGTGAAGGTGTGTACCGGATGCTGAGGAACAGAAGCAGTGTGTGATGAAGCATCAGAGTGTTGAGGAGTGTGTGCAGCTCCGTCACATAGAGCCTCCATCAGTGAGGTGAATCCTCAGAGGACATCAACAACTATGGAGCTTCTTCCTCTCGTGTGTCTCTGTCTGCTGAGCTGCTCTGGAGACGGTAAGAAAACTGATTATCATCACTGACACTTTGTCATTTCACTTTATTTCATCTCAACAGGAACAATGTGGAAACATGCTGGATGTTAATCAGGCTGCACATCGATAGTATTGATCGGATCGATTATAGAAGAATTACAGCAGAATGATGCTGAGTTTTATCCCGAGATGCTTTATGATGATGTGTCGTCATCACTGCTGTGTGTGTGTGCGTGTTCGTGCGTGTGCGCATGCTCGTGGGGCGTCGTCTCCATCCTGCTGCAGACTCTCGCAGGTTTCACAGAAACTCTTGTGATGAAATGAAACCTTCCGGATGATCTGCTGTAAAGTCCTTCAATCCAAGTTAATCAGGAATGTTTGATTAACAATTCATTAATTAGATAGATAGATAGATAGATAGATAGATAGATAGATAGATTGATATACTTTATTGATCCCAAGCTATGAAATTACAGTGTAGCAGCAGCATTACACACAGAGACAATAACAACACAATGAAATAAAAGGAAACATATTAAACAACATATTAAAATAGCAATAAATAATGTACAAAAATGTGTAAAAAATGTATAAATAAGCATTAATTGTAGTGCCAGATAAAATTTAAGGTGCGGTATATAAAACCAGAGTGTGTAGAGACTTTGTGTTGGGACCAGAGTGTTAGCTGTTGTTGTACAGTGTGATGCATGTGGTAGGACAGATTTCCTGTATCTGTCCCTTCGACAGCGGAGCTGCAGCAGTCTGTGAGAGAAGGAGCTCCGCTGTCTGTCTGCTGTGTGATGGAGAGGCTGCTGATCATTGTCCATGATGGATAACAGTTTGTTCAGCGTTCTCCTCTCCACCACGCTCTCTAAAGACTCCAACCTGAGACCGAGTACAGAGCCGGCCTTCTATTAGTGTTGCTTGCTCTGATGCTGCTGCTCAACACACAGCAGCAAAGAAAATGACGCCGGCAACAACAGACTGGTGGAAGATCTCCAACATCTTGCTGCACACGCTGAAGGATCTCAGCTTCCTCAGGAAATAGAGTCTGCTCGTCCCCTTCTTGTACTCAGCAGCCTCGGTATTAGATTTCCAGTCCAGTCTGTTGTCGATCACCTCTCCCAGGTATCTGTAGTCCTCCACCTCCTCCACCTCCTCCACCACCTCCCCTCTGATCCGTAGTGGCTGTGAAGGCATCTTCCTCCTCCTGAAGTCGATCACCATCTCTCTGGTCTTGTCCACATTCAGCCTCAGGTGATTCTGTTCGGACCGCTCTACAAAGCCGTCACAGAGTCCTGTTCTCCCCCTCCTCTCCCTCTCTTATACACCAGACAACAGCTGAGTCGTCAGGAAACTTCTGCAGGTGACACGACTCAGAGTTGTTCTGAGAGTCAGTGATGTATAAGGTGAAGAGGAAGAGAGAAAGCACAGTTCCACCATCATCAAGTTGTTCCTGATTGGTTCCTCAGTAACTCCTCATATGTTTGTTGACCTCATTGTAAAGTGTTGCTGCTGAATCTTTAACTTCAGCCTGTGAACTGCTGTAACAACATATTTCAGTGCTTTTATGAAATGTGAACCAAAAACAAAACAACAACCACAAATCACACATAAAGTCATCAGCAGGTCGTGTTGGGATGTTTGTGTGTTTGTGTTTTAACTTGTTGTGTTTTCTTCCAGGGTCAGTCGTCGTCACCGTGGAGGAAGGAAGTGACGCCATGTTGCCCTGCTCCATCAACACCAAGGAGAACATCGAGAAACTGACGTTTGACTGGAAGAAAGGCGGTCTGGAGGTTTTCTTTTATCAGAACGGCAAACATTACAACAACGGAGGCCGAACAGGTCAAGATAAACAGTTCCAAGGACGCGTTTTTCATTTTGAGGATGAACTGAAACACGGCAACGCCTCCATAAAAATCAGCAGAACACAGCTGACTGACAGCGGAAACTACGCCTGTACTTTCCCCCCCAACAGAAGTCCATCCAGCGTCACTCTTCATGTCGGTGAGTATTTTATCAAACAGCTCTGACGACTGATGGACTGTTAAAGTTCTTACATTTAATCATTTGAAGTGTTTGTGTCACATTTCTTTCTCAAACCGTCTCCAGACTTCCTGTTAATGTCAACAGTAAATGATTAAATCACATAATGATCACACTTTTATTTGTTTGTGTTTATTCTGACTGATGTAATGATTTGTACTTGAATGTTTTTTGGTCTTTATTATCAAATTACTGATTATAATATTGAGGGTAATTATTCAATATTAAACTTGTATTTAAATCAATACTGCTTTTCCAAACACACAGTTAGTTTGTGCAGTTGAGAGACAGCTGCAGATATTATTTCCACAACTATCAGATAAATTAACATTGTGTAGATATTAATGTTATTAATGTTCCTCTGGTACGAGCTGCAGGTCTTCTGGTTATATTCCTGCTTTAACTCACTTCATCATGTTACTTTTTGTGGCTGCAGCGATCAAAGTTCCTCACAGAGACGAACAGTTTCATCTCAGATTAACTCAGAAACTCTGATTCTGTTGATGTTTCAGTTTCCCAGCATCACATGTTTTCCATGTTGGTGATATCACATCATCACTCTGATATAATTACTGTGTTCTGTTTTCCCTTTTAGCTCCTGATCCAGAGCGCTCTGTGTTAAAAGACAGAACAGGTGAAAACATCCCAGGTGAGTCCTGATTGTGATGACGTCACTCTCCACCTCTCACTAACAGTAAATGGCTGTCATCAGCTCCACAGGCCTCAGTATCATTCAACACACTAACATCTGTTGAGCTGAACCTCTGTGTGTCATTCTGCTGTGTTACACATCTGGAGACAACAACATCTGTTCAGTTTGTGTCAGTGTTAAAGATTTACACTAAAAACTGCCTTTGTATTATATTCATAACGAGTTTGTCAGGTAACATAGATAAAACTAACCAGTCTCTTTAAACAGACCAGGAATTAATGTTCATGAAGACTTTAATGATCAGACTTGAAATGAAAAAAATTTGTCAGAATTAAAAAATTAAAATGAATTGAAAAGAACCAGTAAAAGGTCTCACAACCTTCCCTTGGCTACCAGGCAGAAATTCAACAGATTTTATGATTAGTTTTCCATTCAGGCAGCATAATCATTTTTATTTTCAGTCTTTCATTTTAACAAACACAATTTTTAAACTATAGGTAATCACGTTTAGCAGAAAATAACTGTAAATGTGCCTCTGCCAGGATATGAGTCCGTTAAAAATGTTTGAACTATCACTCTGTCAAACAATGGTTTATTTTTTGTTTTTCTATGTCTGTTTTTATTCTCTTTCCATTAAACAGTTTGTTGTGCAGATATGTTAAAAAAAAGTAAAGTGTAATGCTGAAAATGTATTCTAGAGTTGCAGAATACGTCTTTTCCCTGTCATTATGATGATTACCTTCTTATTGCCAATACCAGTAAAATAACTAATAATTTCACCATTTTCACCAGATTGATAATTTACTTTTTACAACCCAAATAAGATTTTTTTGTGCCATTCCCTCCTCTCTGAACATGTATTGTGAGTTTCAATCCTGTTGTCTTCATCCAAAATTCTACTTAAAAAAAACAACAAACAACAAAAGGAAAAACAGCAACAACATGTTGACCCTCTAGTGTGGCTTCATCATCAGCATGATGTATGCCGAGCTGCTTCTTCTTTTTCTTCTTTGTGTTTTGGGCAGATACTAACTTTAAAGGTGCATACCACCACCTGTGCTGCGCTTATTAAGTCTGTGAAACCAATTTGGCCTCATAATCTTGGCTCCATTTATGGGTTATTAGTTCTACAATACGATATACAGCCATTAACATACATTTTCCAAAAAAGGCAGATCATTTATGATGTATATTGTGCTTCCCTATTTTAATCCATTGTTCATATTATATTCACAGGTGCAGCTCCAAAGCCGTCAGTCACAATACTTGATGAAACAAAGGACTGGTTGCTGCTGCAGTGTGAAGCTCATGGTGATCCACTTCCTACAGTAGAGTGGAAGGACAGTGATAACAACACTCTTCCTGCTGATACACCTCAGATCTCAGAGAGAGGAGGTCGATCACACATCACTGTCAACGTGACTGTGACCAAGACCGGCAGCTACAGCTGTGTAGCTACACAGGAGAAGTTCAGCCATCAGATTGGCTCTCAGATTTATGTGCTCCTGAATGGTAAGTGGTGTTTAAATCTTTTAAACAATTTTAATTATCCATGTGTTTCAAAAAGTATGATGAGTTCAGACTGAACACAAGTAATCAGCTCAACGTCTGCCTAATTGGAAAAGTCTGTTAATTTTGAAAAAGTTTCAGACTGAAGAAACTCTGAGACTTAAAAACAGAAGAAGTAGATAAATGTGTTCTGGATGTAAATAAGAAGAAGTTCATGTTTGTGCTGCTGAAACATTCACTGTAAAAACTCTCCAGCTGTTAAATTAACTGGAACGAAATCAACTTTTGTGTTCAGTCTGAATTCACCTTTAAGGATCATTTCCATCATGAATTATTGTCTGTATGTTGGATATGACGACGTCCAGCTGTGATGATACATGACTACAATCTGAACACAGACACTTGATTCATGTGTTCATTTAGTTGATGAATGAGAGAAACTTTGAGTCCTGAAACACATCTGAGCTCCGTCTCCTGGAGTCACACTGGAGCTGCTTCTGGTTCTGATGTCACAGGATCTTCATCACTGAATCTTTTTCTCAGTGACATAAAAGAATGATGTTGGTACCGGGCTCAGGTCCACTGAGGAGCTCAGACTGAAAGTGCTCCTGAACTCTGAGCCTCCTTTTCTGTCAAGTTTGTGGCTCCTTTCCAGTTGAGAGGCAGTTTCCACAAACGAGGCCTGTAGTGAAGCTCCACAGCTGCCTCTTCTGCCTGCTGACTGTTTCAATCCTTCACAGCGACTGTCTGTCAGTTCACACCTGGACAAGTTCAATGTACAGACATGTGCTTACTGAACAAAGATTTCTGCATCCACACACTCAAATGAATCACAGCACACAAAGTGAGTCTCACACACAGCTGAGCTGGTTGTTCAGCACATAATAACTACGAGGTGTAACTGTGGAGGAACTGATGGACCCGACTGACAGAACTGGATCAGAACACACAAACAGAATATGAGCTGCTGAGTGAGTAGAAGAGGAAACAGAAGATAATCTGACATGACGCTGATCTGAAGTGATGAGTTATGATGAGAGATAATAACAACATGAGTCATTAAACATCATCACAGGTTTTAACTCACTCTGACTAAATATTCATCAAACGTTACATTCCTGCATCCAGAAAGACAGAAACAGAACAACAGCTGCTGAACCTTCACACAGTGTTACAGCTCAGTTTAACGTCACTTTATCACTTATTTCTTGTGCGTCAGTCTGCAGCTGTTGTAGTCGTTTGATTTGATGTCTGATGATGAATCTAAATGATAAAAACATGAAACAAAGCTGCAGTTTTTAATAAATAATAAAGGATGACGCTCTTCTTCCTGTTTGAGCTGCTGTCCAATACAACAGAAGAATTATAACAGATGTGATGATCAGTTTTCTGTTCTGGCAGCTGGAGACTGTCCATCAAATACACTCAGTGGACACTTTATTAGGTTCACCTGTACGACCTGTTAACGAGATCAGATTCAATACATCTTTATTTACACTGAGTGAATTAACGAGACAAAAAAAACTCAGTGTGACGTCCAACCAGAGGTGTAAAAAGCAGCGAGGAGCAGATTGTGTACACTCAGTTTGTATCAGAGTAACTAGTAACTATATCTGTCTGATTAATGTAGTGGAGTAAAAAGTACAATATCACCTTTTGAAATGTAGTGAAGTAGAAGTTTAGAGTACAATTATCAGCTCAGTAATGGAGTATTTGTACCCGCGTGTCTCTAAATGTTTGTTAATCTGAGTTGTTGTCAGAGACTCAAACAAAAAGCTTTTAAACACTTAATGTTTCATATTTTAAAACACATTATTTCTCTGACTTTAGTGTCATAAATAATATATCAGACAACAAATCTCATGTGACGTCATTTCAGGATTATATTTTAAGTGAGTCGTGATCTTTTTTTTTTTTTTTTTAAATCAACTTAAAGCTTTTTAAAGTTAGAACAGTTTGGATGGTCGACTGTATAAAATCCAGACGAAGCCTCCAGGTGTGAAAGTGACTCCAGTGCTGAAGAGTCTTAAACCTGCATTCTTTCTAACCACCAGCAGGGGGCGACTCCACTGGTTTCAAGAAGAAGTCGAAATCAAGAGACAAGTGAAGTCATTTCCTCATAAGCTTACGTACGTAAGCTTATGAGGAAATGACTTCACTTGTCTCTTGATTTCTTCCCTCAGTAAACAGTCTGCTGATGAGTTCATGCTCTCAGTCTCTAGTTTCAAGTCTTCTTCAACACAACATGATGTTCATTTAGTCAATTATTCTCCTGTTGACCGTAAAACAGACCAGAAAGCAGCTGTGTGTGTGTGTGTGATTTAGGGGGCGTGGCTTCCTCGTGATTAACAAGTCAGATCCAATCAGGATCTCCTCCTCAGCTCCGCCCCCTCTCATCCAAATATGGTCACTTCTGGCTCCAAAGGAAACAAGATGTTTTTGACGGCTGTGATGTCAAACTGGAGGCTTCAAACCGGCAGCTTTTATTGTTATATTGTGCTTTTTTTCTGTTTGTCTTCAACACTCTTTGATCCTCATTGTAATCCAGGAGAATATTTTTAATCATTTTAACTTTCTTAATATATATTTTTATTTATGTTCACAGGTGCAGCTACAGAACCTTCTGTCATAGTACTTGATCAGACGGAGGATGGGTTGCTGTTGCAGTGTGTCGTTAAAGGAGCTTCTCCAAAACCCAAAGTGGAGTGGAAGGACAGTTCTGGAAACATCCTTCCTGTTAAAGATCTGAAGGAAACAGAAAGAGGAGACAGCTACGACATCGTCCTCCAAACTGCTGTAACCAAGACTGATCGCTATCGCTGTGTCGTCACTCAGGAAGAAATCAACCATCACATTCATGCTGAGACCCTTGTGACTCTTAATGGTGAGATCATTCTTAGTATTTCAATGCTTTAAAATCTGTATTATCTGTTAACTCAGGTTGTCTCTTCTTTATCTGATTCTGTCTGAACATCTGAAACAATGAAGTGTGACAAACATCCAAACACAGAATAAATCCTGCAGCAGTCCAACACTTCTTCATGACTCTGAACATAAAGGCTGTGGAGCTGCAGTTTTTACTGCACCATGTAAACTTGTAATTATAACCGTTGTGTTGCAGTGAAGGTCCAACATGACAAACAGCTTCCTCGTACTTTATTCATCAACTGCAGCAGAGTCGGTTCATCACAAGATGAGTTTGAACTTCAAATCCAGCGTTCAGTTTTGAGTTGCAGTGAAACTGAGATGAGAACAACAGATGAAGTGTAACACTGTGGTTTATAAATGTGAGCAGGAGTCTTCCTCCTCTGTCTGAGCCTGAAACCAGGAGTGAAGAAATGTTCACCACCTCCAACATTTACTCATGTTTGACTTGTGATGGAGAATCAGAGTCATGACACAGTTTGTCCACTAGAGGGCAGCATCAGGCTCATTTTACACTGTTAAAAAGTCCCTCTCATTACATACAGTCACATTTTATATTCATCACATCTAAAGGATCCTAATCAGGTTTTAAAATGTTTCAGACTGAGTGAAAAATTCCGTCTTCTACTGAGACTCAACTTCAATAATCTACAGACTGTGTTGATCTGCTGCCATCAGGCCCAATAACTGTGGACCCGACCAGCACCAAGAAGCTCCCAGTGATTTGAATCTTCATGTTTGTGGACAGTAGTCAGTGGTGGAAGAAGTACTCGGATACTTTACTGAAGTGACAGAAGCAGAAACACAAAGTAAAAATACTCTGTTCCAAGTAAAAGTCCACTTGAGTAAAAGTGTCAAAGTGTCAGTAAAAGTGTTGTGAAGAAGTTTTCTATTTGATCAGATGATCCTGTGTTTTTACTGTCAGATCAAAGTGATGAATGGAACTAAGTCCATTTGTTTCTTCACTGCTGGGACCAGAACCAGAAGCAGCCTCTGAGCTGTGGAGCCCAGCAGGAGGAAACTGGACCTGAGATCAGAGCTAACATCACTGTTCCTGCTCACATTCATCCCAGTGGAGTTTTCATGTGGAACAAGTTCAGATCTCAGGAGCAGACTCACCTTTAGTGGTTCTGTGTGGGCTGTGAGGTCCAGTCTGCTGCTCAGCATCTGCACTCAGGTTCTGACTCTCACATTCACTTTTATCTGTTTCAGGTCCTCCCATTAAATGGATTATTGCTGGAGTTGTCAGCATTCTTTTAGTTGTTGTCAGTGTTCTTGCTGGGCTTTACATCAAACATCTCAGAAAAGAAACACGTAAGAAAGGTAAGTTGAAGTATCGTATAAACATATTAATGATGAACAAACAACACAACTCATTCTTTACATGTATCTCATGTTCAGAGTCTCGACAGATGTTTTATCTTCTCAGACGTGAATCATTCTGTTGGTTTTTCCACTCGAGACATTTGAGACGTTCTTGAATATAACTGTGTTGTTCTTCCTGCAGACGAGGAGAAGAGAGAGCCTCAAACTGAACCCAACTCATCGACCTCGCTGAGAGAATCCAGCTGATCCAGAAATGTGACTCTCTCTGCATGTGCTGTGAAGTTTGCTGCTGCTGAATGTGTTGAGTTGTGACAGTGAAACATTTAAAGAAAGCAGTCAGAGTTTCAGACGATGCTGGATGACAGTGAGGACGTTTTGTCTGCTTGTTTCAGGCAGTTTAAGAGTCCAAACCTGTTTTAAAGTCAGTTTAAAGTGGAAATGAGTTTTTGGGATCAGGGTTGTGATGCAGCAACGTGGAAATGAAGGTTGTTTGCACTTTGATGCAGAAGACGGAGATTTGGACTGAGGTGCACATTACTTGGCGTTTCTTTTAAGGAGAAGATAGTTTTCAGTTGTGATCCTGTTGAGTATATTTAGTGTACAGTAGTAACACTTACCTGATACGTCAGCTCGGCTCTTGTTGTTACTTCCACCGTTGATTCACCTCCACTGACTGACCACATTAACACACCTGTCACAGTCACATTACCTGATGAGCTCGCTTCTGTCTCAGCAGTTGTTAAAGTGCTTTCATTTAGTTTCCTTCATTGTTATACATTACTATCAGCCCTTCACAATAAGAGCTGGTCCACATGCAGCACAGTGACATGTACCTGTAACAGAAGAGAGCAGGTGGCCTTTAATGCTGACAGAACTGATTATTAATGAATCGTTCTGTGAAGTGAGAATTAAATGAATTCTGATATTTGGTGAGATTCAGTTCCACTCTTGTGCAGCTTGAAGAGAAAAAACGATGGAGCGAACAAACTTTGACTCTGTTATTAATGTTGTTGAGGACAAAGACGAGCTCTTTCTCTCTGTTCTATGTTGCTTTTATTCTTTTATTTTTATACTCTGATGATCTGATGCGTCTCTAGCAGCTGGTCAGTTAATCACACGTCGCTGGTTGGATCCCCGGCTCCTCCCGTCCACATGTCCAAGTGTCCTTGAGCAACAGGCTGAAGCCCAAACTGCTCCTGATGGTCAGACCAGCACCTTGCATGGTAGCTGACTGCCATCAGTGAGTGAGTGAGTGAGTGAATGGATGAATGAGGGCAGCAGTGATGTATAAATGCGTCTATTTACCAAATCTTCTCAGACTGCTTGTAGAGCTTAAAGCTCCTGACTGAGCTCCACATGTGCTTTAAAACCATCAGACTTCACTGAACTGAAGCTGCTGTTAACGCTGTCAGTCACTGTGAATATAATGTGACTTTACATTTGACATTTGTGTTGTTGGCATTATTTGGGTGGAGCCTGTGTTGGTTCTTGTTTGTGTTTTAAGGTGCTCAGCAGTCTGTCAGGTCCAGTTCCACACTGATGGTTCTGTTGTTCACTGATGATGCTCTTGTCGTGTTTCAGGTCATTTCAGGCAGCGCTTCATCATTTCTGTACAAACGTTTGAATAAAACATGAAAACTGTCAAACTGTGTGTTGTGACTGTTTCTGATGTTTCTGTGTTCAAACTGGGATCAAAGAAATAAAAGTGATTTTAATTTCTGGGTGTGATTCTGAGATGATCTCTATTTTACAGACATTAAAACAGTTTGAATGAAACAATATTTCAGATACGTCAGATTTAAAACAAAGCTTCTAACAAACAGACAGTTTACTGCACTGACAACTTCATTAATGGAGAGTAATATAAAATCTATTAATCAAAACAGATTTTAATCCTGACACATTAAACTGTAGAAATATGAGCTCCTAAAGTCTAATCAGAATATATATTTTAACTTGAGCGGTTTCCTTTTATTTTAATAACTTGTATCAGTGACCTTTTTTCATCTCTCTTTATTTCCTGTCTTCTAGACAATAAAAGTAACAAATATCTGGAGTTACTTTGAAATACTGGTCATAATATCACTTATTCTTAACAGATCTTTTACGTGTTTACACTTATTTTCTTGATATACTTGAAAGATAATTAATATTAGACGACAATATTCTGTAAAATCATCCTTATTGTTTCTTAATACAGTTATGATATTTGATTCAGTGCT
Source organism: Sparus aurata (assembly GCF_900880675.1). Taxonomy (NCBI): domain Eukaryota; kingdom Metazoa; phylum Chordata; class Actinopteri; order Spariformes; family Sparidae; genus Sparus; species Sparus aurata. The sequence goes on along the minus strand of NC_044192.1, from coordinate 3,288,023 downwards.
TTAGAAAGAGAAGTGATGAATATGGAATGATTATAAACGAGGTCACTGACACCAGTTATTCACTTCAGTGCACGAGATCAACATCACAAGAATTATCTTGCAGCTACATTTCTTCACTTGCACAGTAATAATCAGACTATTCTGCTCTGGAACTGTCCAGATGCACTCAGGACATTTTTGCAACTTTACATGAAGTAGAATGACACAACAGACTTGATGCAGTGATGTAACAGTGTGGATGTTCTGTATGTCTGAATATCAGCTGCAGGTCAGACAACAAGCAGCAGCAGCAGCACATCAGTGAAACGCAGCCTGAAGCAGGTGAGTTCTGTTACTGAAATGTTACTGTGGGCTTTGTCTGTTGCTCTGGGTCAGGTGTGTGCACCTCTGTCAACATACAGTTGGACATCAATGTGAACATCTTATCCAGAGAAGACAGACGGTTTGAAAGAGGAGTAAAAGATCCACGTATGTCAAACTGTAACGATGGTCTTTGAACAGAGGAGGTGGACTAAGACGTCACTTATCACCCTCCTACAATGCTGTACTGAGTTCTCTCACCTGGGCTCACCTGGCCTTAGTAACACACGTGAGGGTCAGTTGGGTCAACGACCTACAAGTGGCCCTGATGACTCTGTAAGGACACTCCCACACAGAGTTTAAGAGCCTGACGATGTTACACTTTGTTGTAAATAGGTGAACCCAGAAGTGGACAGTGAGGCAGAAAGTAGTGAGCAATCAGCCTCTCAGTGCATCTCTGCAAGCACAACAGGAAGCAAAACACCAAAACACAAAAACCCACCACAGAACAACGACAGACTGAAGAAGCCTCTAAACGTTTTCAGGAAACTTGTCTATGATTCAGCATTTAGAGTTACTGAGACCTGGATGACTGAGAACCTTCAGCAAAAGTTAGATTTGCCTGTATTTTGTCCTTTATTTAATTAAATACTGCACAAAGACGAGATATTTCAGGTTCAAACTAATAAACTGTGTTGATTTCTGAGCTTCTTGTGAATCTGATGGCATCAACAGCTTCAAACTAGTTTGGGATAGTGGCAACAAAAGACTCCACAGGTGAGCAGGTTCACTGGTAACAGGTGATGGTGTGATGAAGGCTCAGTCAGTCACAGGTCAGGTTGGAGCAGGTTCAACTGTGAAACACATGACACACACATGACTGTATAAAGGATGTTAGAACATGTTCTCAGGAACACTTCATAAACTGTTGTCAGTGAACAGGTTGATTGTAAATGACTGCACTCTGGTTTTATTCAGGTTTTTACACAGTGTGACGACTCAGAGTTAGAATATTTATGGTTAAGTTGTTACTGAGAAAATGGATTTCAAGCTTCCTGTCATTCAAATGTGTACGATGAGTTTGTCACGTATCATTTCCTCTTTTGCGAAGGCTGCTGTTTTCCACTTCTGGTCAAACAGCATCTGTGGTTAACACATGAGCTCAAGAAACTTTTATGTTTTGTTCCAACAGACAGAGGTTAAACCAAATGTAAATAAATTGATTGCAGTTTTCTCACTGATATATTTTCAATATTTTGCTCATTTTCTTCACATTTGAGACACAAATTGTTAGAAATATGTTTGTATGTAAAAATAAAGTTCCATATTAAATCTGAATGGGTCCCCTTTCACATTCAGATTTAACACTTCACTTTTTTGTTTACATATAAACATGTATTGCTCTGGGTCAGGTGAGTGCACCTCTGTCAACATACAGTTAAAACACCAATAAAACAGAATGCAATCATTTGCAGTTCATTTGTCCGATATTTGATTAAATACTGTACAAAGACGAGATATTTCAGGTTCAAACTAATAAACTATGTTGAACATGTTCTCAGGAACACTTCATGAACTGTTGTCAGTGAACAGGTTGATTGTAAATGACTGCACTCTGGTTTTATTCAAGTATATAAATGTCTTCACTTGCACAGTAATAATCAGACTATTCTACTCAGATGCACTCAGGACATTTTCGCAACATTCATCAATATAATGACACAGTAGACTTGATGCAGTGGTGGGTTAAAGTGGTGGAGGTTAAACCAAATGTAAATAAATTGATTGCAGTTTTCTCACTGGTATATTCTAACATTTATATATATATATATGTATATATATATATGTATATATATATATGTATGTATGTATATATGTATATATATATATATATATATATATATATATATATATATATATATATATATACATATACATACATACATATATATATATATATATATATAGCTTGTTTACTTCACATTGGAGACACAAATTGTTAGAAATATGTTTGTACGTAAAAATAAAGTTCCATATTAAATCTGAATGGGTCCCCTTTCACATCCAGATTTAACACTTCACTTCTTTTGTTTACATATAAACATGTATTGCTCTCAGTCAGGTGTGTGCACCTCTGTCAACATACAGTTAAAACACCAATAAAACAGAATGTAATCATTTGCAGTTATTTTGTCCGATATTAAATTAAACAGTGTACAAGACGAAATATTTCTGGTTCAACGGTGAAACGGCTGTAGAGGTAAAGTGGGTCATTTAGTAATCAGAAGGTCACTGGTTCAAATATCTGCATGTTGAAGTGTCCTTGAGCAAGACACTGAACCCCAATTTGATCCAGATGAGCAGTTGGCACATTGCATGGCAGCTTCTGCCATCAGTGTGTGAATGTGAAAGAATTTGTAAGTCACTTTGGACAAATACGTCTGCTAAATGCCCTAAAATGTAAAAAATGTAAATGTAAAACGTCTGTGAGAAATTAGTTGAGCTGTTAAGCTCAATAATCTTGCTTTTTGCGAAAGAAGCATGAAACTTTCAGGGTTTGTTCTTGATGACCTAAGCTTTGATTTAAGATGTGGAGGCATCCTCAGTTTGACCCCTGAGGTCAACTAGAGGTCATTGATCTCACTGATACATTTTTTTCTTAGCTTAACATGAGTAATCAGCTGAGAAAGTTTCATGGTGTTGGGCCTCGTGCCCTCATGCACATGTCTCAAACAAAGAAATCAAGAGAGGCCTGTAGTTGAAGCCTGAAGCCTAACTACTAGGGCCTCACACGAGGGACTATCAAACAAAGAACAGGGAGAAATGCCGACCAGGTGTGAAAAACGTGACCAGATTGACCTGCCCCCAAGACATCAGGTGGTCCCTATTGGCTGTGAGCCCGGAAGCTCCGCCAGTATCACAATGACGTCATCCCCACGTTAAAAGGTCACGCACCCCTCCTGCTCTTTCTACTCGGCAGCGTCCGTTGTGAAGAGACTTCGGTTTCACGCAACTGCTGCCATAAGGGTACAACTCCGAGAAACGTTTTCCATTTTTCCCCCTTTCTTTTGCTTGAGCTAATTTCAGTTCCCTCCTCGCTGGACGAGACAGAGACTGTTTTTGTTTCACTTTCACTTTTGTTCGGACGTTCGTCATAATCGTTGGATCCAGGAACGCGGCACCCAGCCGTCTCCTCATTACCTGCAGAAGGAAGAAAGAATCTTCAGAGGGGACAAAACTGTCCCCTTTACGAGTCGACCTATCGCTGTGACACAGCCTGCCATCAGTCGCTAGGACGCTAACGCTGATTCCGCGCCCACGCTCCCGAACAAGTTGGAGCTTCGGGTCAGACGGACCCCACGCTACCGCAAAAAGCGGCATCCAAGTAAGAGGCTTTTGTTTGGGCAGAAACAGATAGTATATAGCGTGTTTTTTTCTTTGTTGTGCTTTTATTCTGTTGTGAAAGGACCGCCGAGTCCGATTTATGGTTACCCGCACTGTGTGCTAACTGTGTTTGCTACGCTTGCTAGGAGCTCATTCAGGCTAATCCAGCCTGTACGGTCTTGCCGCCGTGTGTGACCACAAGACGTCGTATTCCGGCTCGATCAGCGGACGCCAAACGAACCTCGATTCGCTTGCCGGCCACTGTTCGAGGGAGAGACGACCGCTGTGCGCCACATGGGTGTTGTGTTTGTTTCTTTGTCGTCTGCTAAGCCCCGCTTAGCTTCTTCGCTCTTTTACTAACACACACACACACACACACACACACACACACACACACACACACCGAGATACACGTACTCTTTGGCGATCTGTTGTGAACTCATAGTTAACAACCCCGCTATAACATAAGACGTATGTCCAGCATATTCCCTTTATTGACTGAAAAGACGGACTCCCCCGGTAGCACGGCTACCTTTTTGGGACAGTGGCTATCATCCTTGTAAATTCACCCCTTGTGTGACCAAACCGCACACGAGATCAAAGACGGCGCAACCGCTGACTTTGTTCAAACCTCGCGCGCACGTGTAGTGATCACCTTTGGTCGATACAGTTACAGCCGCCATTTTGAGTTCCAGGTATATGAATCAGTGAATCTGAATTCATCATCTCGGAATTCGCGCTCTCGCGTGACACTAAGTCACGTCCGGTGTTTCCCTGTAGTCTCTCAGACGAGACTTCCCAAGTCACGCCCACCAATTTGTAGTCCGGCGAACGTGACTTTCCAAGCCACGTTCGGCCATCTTTGTAGTCTTTATTGGGGACTTCCTGACACACACATACACACACACACACATACACACACACACACACACGCCTCCACCCAGGTACCTGTTTGGCTTGCGTATGCTTCGATGTTGTTAGCTTTGTGAAGGAAATTGTTGTTTGTTAAAGTAAGTGGTTTGTTCTGTGGAGAAAGCTTTAATAAACACTGTTGACTTTAACTGAGCAGCATCTGTGATTATTTTGCACAATCCCATATTGTAATAACTGCTGGTTGAGATGGCCAGTGCTCGGATTCACGCCTTCCCTCTTGTCTAATTATTGATAAGTCCATAATATTGACAAGTTGACTATCTTTCAGGCTATGAGACTCAAAGGTAAATCATTTGATTATTGATCCCTGATTTCAGGGTGGTGCCCCGTGTTCATTAATGACTCATAGTTACCTAGGTTTCATTAATCAACTATAATAAATGTGATTAATTAATAACAGCATATTAATTAATAATTAATAATCAATAACGATTCCCAACAATGGTGATATCAATCATTTAATTTTTTTTACCCTTTTCACCTATTGTGTCTTGCATTTAAGCCACTCACATTCTGAGTAACCTTCACTGCACTTAATGATGTCGACCTCTTAGAGTGCTATCAATGGCATAAATGAGTTTCTCATGCCCAGAAGCTTAGAATACATATTTGGTTTACATTTTTATCACATTTAGATCCTAAGATACACATAGGCTATTTACAATTTTGTGCATGAAAATGACATATATTTTTGTCATAATATTTATACAGGATGTGCTGCAGCCCTCACTGCTTGCTGGCTGAGAAACCTCAAAAGTTTGTGATGAACCAATCAGAGTGTTGAGGTTTCCTGTGGAGCTCACTTATATAGAGCCTCCGTCAGAGTGTTGAGGAGTGTGTGAAGCTCCGTCACATAGAGCCTCCATCAGTGAGGTGAATCCTCAGAGGACATCAACAACTATGGAGCTTCTTCCTCTCGTGTGTCTCTGTCTGCTGAGCTGCTCTGGAGACGGTAAGAAAACTGATCATCATCACTGACACTTTGTCATTTCACTCCTCTTCATTATTTTTCACTTTGTTGTCATTAGGGTTGTTTATAATGCCATCAAGAACACGCCTGAATCAGGAGTAGGTGGAGCACTTAAGGTATCCTTGATAAATAGCAGCAACTATGCTCAGATGGGGGCTTGAAAACTGTTTAAATGTTTTCTTTTTTATTCTATTGATGGTGACATGTTGTGGTTTCTTTCTTGTGACAAATGTACTTATTGTTAGTCACTTTGGACAAAAGCATCTGCTTAATGCCCTCAATGTACATGTACATTTAAAATGAGTCAGGTGGGGCCCCCTTACATCTTGTAATGTCATTCTAAACTTTATGACACTGCTGTTGTTTAAGGGTCATCAGCCCTTTGGGCCCCTATGGGCCCCTGAACAGCAGCAGTCGAGTTCTGTATGTTCTCAGAGGTCACAGAGTCACAGATTAGACTTCACACAGAGAGCGAAGCAAATTTTGCCTCACATTATATGCTTTAGTTTGATTGCACGTTTATTTACGCAAACAGACAGAAAACTTTCAAACATAAGCCATAAGATTAACAACCTGCACCGAGTGTGTGTGTGCGTGTCGGTGTGTGTGTTTGTGTGTGTGTGTGCGTGTGTGTGTGTGTGTGTTCAGTTTAGCCTCTGATAAATGTCAGCGCTCACCAGTTAATCCGGTTCTTTCTGTTATCCTGCAGTATCTTCTATTTTTTCCATTTCTATTCTACATGTTCATAAAGTACATTTCCCTCCATTCAGCTGTCAAAGAAGATAGTTGAGAGTTACAGTAGAGTACGGTGGATTTTGCAGCTCGTTTTAGTAGCAAGAGTGAAGATAAATCCACTTCTTTTATCTAAAAAGTTTAAAAAACCAACTCTAGGGGTTTTTTTCTGCCAGAAGCTCTGTGCTCTGCCCACAGCTGTCTCCTCCACAGCTCAACAGCTGCAGCTGCTGTCTGCAGTCTTTCATTGATCTGACCCACTAACACGTGTCCGTCCTCTCCTCTTGTCTGTTTGTGCAATAAACCAGACAGCAAGCTAAAATTATTTATCTAATGTTTGCATACCGACATCAACACCACAATCAGGCCGGGAGGTTAGGCCCAGCAGTCAGCTTGTGGGTACCTGTCACTCAAAGAGGCCATGTCCCTGATTATGTATAACTTTAGTACATAGGCCTATATATTTTTGGGGGGAATGACACGCAGCAAAGGGCCCCAGGCCAGGACTCAAACCTGGGGTGGCTGCAGCGACGACAAAGCCTCTGTACATTGGACGCCTGCTCTACCCACTGAGCTAAAGGATTATTTAGAACTTTAAACCTTAAAGACCGTGTAAAGCGGCAAAAGCGGCAAAAAAAAATTGTGGTATGAGTTTGTCACACCATAGAAACATGTATCATTGACCACTGAGCCAAATTTGAAAGATTAAAAAAATTGCTAAGTGTATATACAGGGGTTATGCAGCGCGGGGGGGGGACACGTCAAGTTAATGACGTCGGTGTCTCCCCAGGTGTTCCCCAGGTGTTCCCCTTGTCTATCTAAACCCGCGGACAGTTTATAATCATATGGATGCTGTTATAACGTGTAGTGAGTGAGATCCTGACCCACTAAACATCCTGGAAAGTGACGGAGTGAAGTTTTTTGCACTAAATGACATAATTATATTTATTTATTTATGTTGTTTGTTTCGGACATGTCAATTCATAAGCATCACATTTCATCATTGTTCAAATAATACAACACACATGGCTGAAAGGGAAAAGCGGGAGAAGCCAAAGCTTATCAAGTCCCGCCACATAATCACCATCAGTAAACAGGACGCTGTCTGACTCTGTCACTCGTGGGGACGGAGGCTGTTTTCTGGGGGACAGTTTCCTGAAGTCTCGGTCAGGAGGGCTGAAGGTCGCGGTGATTTATTTTCGTCAAACACTCGGTGGGTTAAAGTCTTCTGACAAGTGTGACAAATGCTGTTTTCTGAGCAGAAATGTGAGGAAGAGTCGATAGGACAGGTGGAGGACGGACAGGAGGACAGACGCTTCTCCACATACAGCTGTGGTATTTGTTTTCCTCATATAAGTCGCTAAAGACAGTTACAGCGTTTCTTTTGTTCGGTCCTGTAACGTTGCTCTGTGGGACATTTCTCTGTATTTAGTTGAGTGAAGGACCTGTGCAGTTATCAGACTGTCAGACCGACACGCCCTCGCTCCGCGCCTCCGGATTATCCGTTCACACTGGGACGGCTCACCAATAATGCGGCCCTGATACTGATAATTAACTTTACTGCAAGATTAAATATGCTGAAAATATGTCAGTACAAGCTCGACACAAACAAAACTATCATGTTAGAGGAAACAGGTGTTTGAGTTTCTGTTGTGTAAAGTTATTATCTGACTTTGTTTCCTGATGACTCTGCATGTTAACATACTGACTAACATGTTTTTATCTTCCAGCTGTCAAAGTGTTTGTGAAAAAAGGCAGTGATGCAGTTTTACCCTGTTTGATCAGCCCCAAGAGGAACCTCGCAGGAAAGGCTTTTGACTGGAAGAAAGATGAAAGTCGGAAGGAGAAGAAGGAGGTGTTCATGTATGATGCAGGCCTTCATTACAATAACGGCCGTCCAGGTCAAGATGAGCAGTTCAAAGGTCGAGTTTCATTTTTTGAAGATCAACTGCAGAACGGCAACGCCTCCATAAAGATCACAAGAACAAAGATGGCCGACAGCGGGATCTACAGTTGTGATTTTCCACGTCTTCAGCCGAGACAAACATCCATCATTGAGCTTGTTGTTGGTGAGTGCTTTCATTAAACAGTTAAAGATGTGGCTCATTTACTGCTGCGACTGGTTCCAGAGTCCCAGATGGACTTTTGTTCAGTGGTCAGAATCCACATCTGGCAGGGCCTCGAGCCCACAGAGCTGCAGCCACATCTGGAGAGACGACCTCTGTATCAAACATGCTGATATCAGAGACACACTGCAGATTATGTCTCTCTGTACAATGAAGCTTCAGCCGTCTGTAGGAGATGAAATATGACTTTTACACAGTATTACCTGTCTGTTTCAAAACTATCTAACGTGTGTTTGTTTTGCCTTTCAGATCCAGCCTTAAAAGACAGAACAGGTGAAAACATCCCAGGTGAGTCCTGATTGTGATGACGTCACTCTCCACCTCTACAGATGTCTCTGTGAATGTCTTCTTGGGCTTCTCAGGTTCACGTGGGAGTAGGTGTGTGCATGTGCGGAAGTGTGTGCGTGTGTAAAGGTGTGCACTCACCTGTGACACAGATGATGAGAGAGACAGGGTTGGGTAGTAGCCGTAATTTTTGTTGACCGCTACCCACTCATTCATTCATCACTTTTTTATCTGTTTAATCCGCTGGTTTTCATTATTCCATTTATCCATCTTTGCTGCGCTGTAATACCTCTGTACTGTTTGTTCATATTAAACGTACCAAAGGCATCTTTGGATCTCAGCGTATCTGTCACCATAGCCTCCTAGCGCGTCACAAATCTGCGAACCTGAGGACCCAACCTCGTATTCTCAGCGGCTAAAAGGTTTGTCAAGGAAGCCGCAACAATTATAGTTATACAACAACATCTTTTAAGTCCAAGAAGACTGTGTGTTATTAAATCCAATACTTTTATTCAGATTGTCTAATTACATGAAGAAGTTATTGTTCAGTATGTTACAGTAATATTATTAATCACTGCATTTCCCAAAAATCCTCCATTTAAAACCTTTTTACTGACATGAAAGAATAATGTTGTATACTTTATTAATGTAGTTTAGGTTCATTCTGGGTTCATGAATTTAACTTTATGTTTAATATTTATGTCACAATCCTTCTGAGTACCAACATCACAATATTCCTTTTATTATTGTTTATCTCAGTAATGATCAAATAGTTTATCTGTAAGCTGAAAGAAGCTCTTTCTGCAGCAGCAGTGATGATGTCAGAGTCATCCTCTGACATCATCAATAAACTCTGACATCATCAAACTCAGGACAAAAACTCCTGTTGACCTCAATCAAGAACTGATTTTAATAATATTTTGGTGCAAAGACCTTCATCAGCCTCCATCAGGAAAAAGCTGCGATGTTGGTTTTTGTTTCCTCCTTTAGTGTGATAATATGATAAACTAGGTTTGTCAGTATTATCCAGAAAATTATTCAAATTCATAATATTGTTCTTATAATCATTCAAATATGCTTAAAATTCTTTAAATGTCTCCAAAACACACTAATCACATTTCTTTGTACTTTTTGTTCAGATAAAAATACATTTATAGCATCACAGATATTTTAGAAAATAAATCAGAATCAATATGACTGTACATTATTGAGCTAGAGAACTTTTCACGTCACCAGTGTTTATACTCACATTTATCCCAACTAGTGCATTGCCCGTAGGAAGCATGTATTCCTATAGAAAAGTGGGAGGTTAAGGAGCTTTTTCATGGATGGCCAAATGAGGCTGTGTTTGAAGGTGGGACGTCATGGATATAATTGGTTGTTTTTGACTACTTTTGATTATACCATTATATTTCACCTTAAAAACGATTTACCTTGCCTTACTTGGGGTAATTATGACACACTGTATTAATACAATGGACCTAAAATCACAAAATAACATAAAATCAGAGTAGAAAAAGTTAGATTTTTACTGTGAAAACCTCAAATATGTTTAATGAACCATTTGCATTAGTTATAATGCAAATATAAATTGTTGTTTGCTAAAGTTGTGCATAAGTTTTTGAAATGTACAACGTTATTGTGTAACTATTTACATTTAAATGCAGGCAATGCCTCAGGCTCCTCAGCTCATTCCTGTCTGTTCCACTGTCTGTTTTGACTCACAACACAAAAAAATGACTCCACTACACACCAAACACTACATTACATTACACTCTGCAGTGATTGGCTCTGGTGCGCACGTGACTGTGGTGGCTCCGGTGGACAATGCTCACGGAATTTGTAAAACATTTCTGAAATAATTAATTCATGGTATCATTGTAGTCCAAACAAATCCGACGTTGCACACCCTTGAACCACGCAGCAGCCATGTTGAAAGTCTCAGATCAGTCTGATCCTGATCCGCAGAGATATTTGAGGCACACACAGACTATTCCTTGCTTTTATAGAGACATAATGGGAATTCACCATTATCAACTTATCTTAGTGTTTTTTTAGCAAACCATAATCAAAATCTTCTATCCTCCATCCCTTCACAGTCTTCCCTCATTGACATTAAACACTTGTATGTTTAATAAAAATAAAAAAATAAACCCAGTTAACTCGTCACAACCTTCTCTTGGCAGAATATCAACAAACTTTATGGTTAATTTTTCTGTCAGGCAGCATAAATAAAGTATTTCTCACTAACATGTGACACATCAGGTGTGTTCACCTTTGAAAACTATGTTTTATATTATGTAACTATCTTTATAGTACAGTTTCACTAGCAAAGACCACACCATCAATGAGATGCGTTTAAGGATTTATTAGTGACAAAGGAAAACGAAGTGTCGAAGATCTTGGTTCTTTTGAGTTCTTCAAGTGCGTTGTGGGGATTTTTGTAGAGAATCCGCCGCTGCTCCCGGGCAGCGACGGACCCCCTCATAGACCTACGAAGGAGAGGAGAGAAAGAAGAAACAGACAGAGAGAAATGGGGTGGGGGGGAGGGGTGCAGAATACGAGAGCGAAGCAGATGAGAGGGTCAGGTGGTTATTTATAGAAATGCGGAAGTTGGCGCTGTTGAGGTGTGGTCCTGCTCCTGAAACTTCGCCAATTAAGCTTCAATTCACTAGCAAGGACCACACCATCAACGAGATGCGTTTAAGGATTTATTAGTGACAAAGGAAAACGAAGTGTCGAAGATCTTGGTTCTTTTGAGTTCTTCGAGTGCGTTGTGGGGATTTTTGTAGAGAATCCGCCGCCGCTCCCGGGCAGCGACGGACCCCCAAAAACCTCCAATTACTTGAGAAGAGATTGAGCGGATCTGAGATCTTTGAGATCTGAACAGATGTAACGGTGGTACGTTTGGGAGGACCAGCGGCCTATGAGATGTATGAAGTGTTCTGGGAAGCCATTATGGGAGGCTGAAGTGGCAGCTCCGATTCTGAAGGAGTGCCCAGAGTAGTTGTCGGGCAAAATACCAGACAATGAGAGCACCCGGCGAAAGTGATGGTGGAACCAGAATCGAGTAGCCACTTGGCTGGATTCTGAGATGAAGAGAGGATCTGTCGTTGTTGTGAGATTTACGGAATTGCAAGAAATTTGCGAGGGTTTCGAAGGGATTCAGTGGTGATTGGACCTTGAAGAAGAAGACGGGTGTAGGCGGACCAAATTGATTGGTTTTGGTTTGCTTTAAGTGGAACACCATAGTGTCGTCTGAAAAGCGAGACAAGTCAGAAATGCAAGCATGACGGCTTGAGTCGAAGTGAATGGTTGAGGAGGTGAATTCGGAGCATCTGAGGAAACCAAAAGGCAAGCAAGAACATGGCTTCCAGGGTTTGGGCGACTTGAGGAGTGCCGTACCCGGAACGGATTGTGTGGAGGCAGATTAACAGCAAGTTGCCATTAAGAGGAAGATGGTGAGGGCTTAACAAACTGTTAACGAACAGCCGGTTATTGTCTTGGAAAGAAGCTGATACCGCTAAGGTAAGCTTGGTGATGCGTGATTTGTCATGAGGAATGGGCGTAAATACTGAAAGAAGTCGTGGTGATGAGATCAAATGACGGAAAGGTTCGGTTGTATTGGTCGTGAAAGTAATGGAAGCTTTCCAAGCTGTCCAGTAGGAAGAGAGGGTCGAGGGTGATGGCTGTTGATGGTGGAGCTCTGGGAGTCTCTTATCAGGGGTATAAGCGCAGGATTTACGAGTTGAATGTCGACGCCCAACTGGCGTAGGGAAGGTATCTGCGTGAGGTGCCAAGCTTCTGAACTTCTGGCATTCATTAGCGAGCTTCGGGGGCGATTCTGCCGCAAGCCATCTTCCTTTGTAGAAACCCCCAAAACCGGCTAAGGAGCAGCATCGATGTACAGATGGATGTCATGTGGGTTAGTTGGTTGGTCATCGTAAAAGAAAGTGATTCCGTTCCAATTGGTGATAGGGTTGAGTCACGGACAGATTTCAGCAAGGCTCGAGCTATCCAGGGAGATGGAGGTCAAGAGTGATGGGACGGAAGGGACAGAAGTTGACGTTTGGTGCGGCGCGGGGCGCAGAAGAAGGTTCGGCTGAGCTTTCCGACCGGGAATGAAGTCTAAAACTTGTTAGTGTCAAGAATGATTCCGAGAAACTCAAGGGATGTGGAGGGGCCCTCTGTTTTCTCTGCGACGATGGGACCCCGAGGTTGGAGAAGACTGAAGTCAGGGTAATCAGGTCGGAAGCGGGTGGCGATGAGGTGGGGGAAAATTGTTAGACTGGATCCAGCTGAGGGCTTCAGGTGGGGTGTCGAAGAGTTTAGGCTGCTTTGCGACCAAAGGTGAGCCTAACGGCGAAGTAATATATACCACACCAGTGGATGCTGAAGAAACGGCAGAAGTCGGGGTGAATAGGGAGGACTTTAAGAGCACTGGTCTGTTCCTGGACTTTCCTTAACTTCCTTAGCGAGCGTGCGGTCAACTGAATCTGGCTCGGTTATGGTCGACTGAAGATTTTGGATTTCAAAGAGATAGATGATTGTGTGGGAGTCCGGGGTGAAGACCTTCTTCAAGTCCTTTATGAGAAACTAGCTTTGGCGAGGTAGGTTGTACGGGGATTCGGGGTGGGCGTGGCCCCCGCTGCAGAAGGAGTAAACGTGGAGGAAGCAGCACTGGGACACGGTGCATCCGGTACTGTTGAAGCCGTTGCAAATCGAACGACCTCCTTGGTGCATGACGGGCCTGCCTTTCTTATATACGCCGTTGATTACGGGAAGATGACAGAAGGGGTAGATGACATCTGTTCTGGAGGTATGGGTGCTGGTGGAGCTGCCGACAACAGGCGAGAGAAGGCTGAAGCTCTCGTTTGTTTTTTTTTTGTTTTTTTTTTGTACCCCCAGTGTGGGTAGCTGTGTATAAAGTGAAATTAGTGGTTGCCTGCTGAGGGGGAAGAACGGGTGCCGGCATCCCGGTGCTGACGACCCCAGCCGACATGAGCTGCTGGGACTGATGGAGCTGGGAGATGGAAGCTCCCTGCATCCCGGCATAGGGTGCTGGCACCCGGTGCCAGGAGCCCCGGTTGAAGCGAGGTGCTGTGGTTGCTGGAATTAGGCGGCAGAGGGCACTGGCATCTTGGTGCCAGGAGACTTGGTTGAAGCAAGGTGCTGTTGTTGATGGAAACAGGAAGCAGAGGGCAATGGCATCCCGGTGCCAGGAGCCCTGGTTGAAGCGAGCAGCTGTGGTTGCTTGAAACGGGAAGCAGGGGGTGCTGGCATCTCGGTGCCAGGAGCCCCAGTTGAAGCTAGCTGCTGTGGTTGCTTGAAACGGGAAGCAGGGGGCGCTGGCATCTCGGTGCCAGGAACCCCGGTTGAAGCGAGCTGCTGTGGTTGCTGGAAACGGGAAGCAGGGGGGCGCTGGCATCTCGGTGCCAGGAGCTCTGGTTGAAGCGAGTTGCTGTGGTTGCTGGAAACAGAAAGCAGAGGGCTCTGGCATCGGAGCTCCGGTTGAAGCGAGCTGCTGTGGTTGCTGGAAACAGGAAGCAGAGGGCGCTGGCATCTCGGTGCCAGGAGCCCTGGTTGAAGCAAGCTGCTTGTGGTTGCTCGAAACAGGAAGCAGGGGGCGCTGGCATCTCGGTGCCAGGAGCCCCGGTTGAAGCGAGCTGTTGTGGTTGCTGGAAACAGGAAGCAGGGGGCTCTGGCATCTCGTGCCAGGAGCCCCGGTTGAAGCGAGCTGTTGTGGTTGCTGGAAACAGGAAACAAGAAACAGGGGGCTCTGGCATCTCGGTGCCGGGAGCCACGGTTGAAGCGAGCTGCTGTGGTTACTGGAAACAGGAAGCAGGGGGCTCTGGCATCTCGTGCCAGGAGCCCCGGTTGAAGCGAGCTGCTGTGGTTACTGGAAACAGGAAGCAGGGGGCTCTGGCATCTCAGTGCCAGGAGCCCCCGCAAAGGTTAGCTGCGGTGATGGCTGGAACTGGATGGCGGTGGGCACTGTGGCGTTTGCCCTTGAGGTTGTAGGTTGCTGTAGATGATGATGATAATCCTGATAGAAGTTGGAGGGTCCTGGAATGCATCTGGGCGCTCCCTCTGGAGTGTAGTGATGCGAGAAGTGGTGGCGGAAACTCTGGAGTTGTTTGATCTGGCAGAGGATCTCTGTCTCTGCTTTTGCTGCTGCTCTTTGTTTTCTTTGGGCTGTGTTATTTGATTGTACTGTCCCTTTAACAAAAGCGTAGACGTCACTGCCTGTAGGGCTGTGCGTGATGACGTCACCTGGAAGCGATCTGGTGTTAACGGAACGAGCAGCCATGAGTTTTTTTTTCTTTTTTTTTTTTTTTTTTAAGATTGGCTGTTGTGGTGGCTCGAACTGGATGGCAGTGGGCACCATGTTGTAGGTTGCTGGTGTCGATGATGAAAATCCTGATGGGGATTGGAAGGTCCTGAAATCCATCTGGGCACTCCCTTTGGAGTGGAGTGATGACGAGAGGTGGTAGCAAAAAACTCTAGAGTCATTTGATCTGGCTGAGGATCTCTGTCTCCACTTTTGCTGCTGCACTTTCTGTTGTCTATGAGCTTTCTGCTGTCTTTGGGCTGTAGTATTTAAGTGTACTGTCCCTTTTAACAGGACCGTCGACGTCGCGGTGTGTTGCGTGCGCGTGATGACGTCACCCGGAAGAGAGCTGGTGTTGACGGAAGAAGCACACATGCGTGTGGAGAAAGTTTGGCTTTATAGTCCATTCGGTGAAACAGAATTCATTTGTCGTTTAAAGTTTTCTGGGGAGTGGCTACTGTCCAATCGGTGACTGTAGAAGATGAAAGCCGGTCGGGGGAACTCACCGGAGCGGGGAGACGTTGAGACCGGCGAGTTGTTCGGCCGGTGTTGGCGGAACGATGGCGGGAAGCTTCGCTTCTTGGAGGTGAAGGAGTCGGCGAACTGTGGCGAACTGCAGCGACGGTGACTTTCTGTTCCGGAATTTCCTTGTCCTCTCTTTGCTGCGGAAGGAGGTGGGCTGGGAGACACGGGAGAGTCGTCGGACGAACTATGATAATCTTGGATGTTGAGGAGAGATGAACCAGGCGGGATGCGAACCATGGATGAGACGAAGTTGGTGCTCTTCGGACTCGCTCGCACCCTAGCCGGCTGTAGGGCCACTGGAATCAGGGTCTCGGGTACGGAGGTGACGGGAAAGTTGTCGGCTTCAGATGAATGGTGATCCTGATCTCGTCTGAAAGATTGTCCGACGGGAATAGTGATACGAAGTCCATGATAAGGTAAGTAGAGCCTGATGTTGCTCGTACAAACGTTTGGATGTGCTCGGGCGAGGCGATGTCGCGTGATCTCGTTTCTGGGTGCGAGAGCGCAGAATACGAGAGCGAAGCAGATGAGAGGGTCAGGTGGTTATTTATAGAAATGCGGAAGTTGGCGCTGTTGAGGTGTGGTCCTGCTCCTGAAACTTCGCCAATTAAGCTTCAATTAACAAATTCACCGCTTCTGCCTCAAACTGTAAAAGTTTAAAATGTTTGAAATATCGTCCCATAAAATGCTGCTGGAGGCTTTTATTGTGTTTTGTCTTCACAGTAAACTGTATACAAGCAGAGTGTAGATGAGCAAAATTACAATATGACATTAATAATGCTGAAAGTGTCTCTTTATAATCTGTTGTTTATATAATGTGTTCTCAGGTGCAGCTCCAGAGCCAAATATCAGGACACTTGATGATAGAAACCTCTGGTCTCTGCTGCAGTGTGAAGCTCACGGTGTTCCTCATCCTACATTAAAGTGGGAGGACAGTGATAACAACACTCTTCCTGCTGAGGAGCCACAGATCTCAGAAAGAGGAGGTCGTTTTTACATCACTGTCAAGATTACTGTGATCAAGACCGACAACTATCGCTGTGTAGCTACACAGGAGACACTCAGCCATCAGGTTGTTGCTGTGACGTCTGTGCATGTCCAAAGTGAGATTCTTCCTAGTTGTGATTTTAATATGTAAATAATTTTAAACATTTTAAACTGAGTGAAACATTTGTGTAAAAAAATAATGACATTGTTTCATCAATCATCAGAGATTGGATTTCAGTACTGTTGAGTTCTGTTTTATAAGAATATATAATATAGCTGTAATTATAAATGATTGAAGTTACAGAACAGAATCAGATTAAAGCTGCGAGGTACGACCTTAAAATTATAACATGATATTTTAAAGCCACATCCTGATATAAGATATGTAACTGGATAATGTGAAATGTTCTCAAAAGAACTTCATAAATGTTCGGACGGTCCACAAAATCAAATATCTGAATATGTTTGACCAAATAGACTCACTGTGATATCAATATTGATGAATGACTGTTGTTACTTTCACAAAACATTAACAGGATGATATTTCTGATCAATAATCATCATTAATGTGAATATAATGACTCAGTGGGTAAAGAAAGTATTAGAACAAGTAAACAGTCGGTGAGTTCAGAACATGACGTCACTTTACTGTAATGAGCCTTTAAAACCAGGAAACAGTTTTGATATATCACCATGTGAGAATATCAAATATCTAAAACAATATATATTCTCATATCATGATCACAGTTTATATTGTTTATGTTGCTCAGCCTACTTTAGATTGTACAGGTGTTCCTATTAAAGTGTCCACACCCCAAACTATGTTAACAGAAAGAGACGAGCTGTTAATGATCCTGTGTTTCACATTTCATAACACATTTTCTTTATTATTTAATGTAAATAGAAACAAACTGTTTACATTAGAGAGATTACAGAGAGACACTCAGACAGGAAGAGAAGAGTTTACTCACTGAGGGTTTCATTCTTTTATTTCTCACCTACAAACTGAACTCACACTGAAAACTAGGACCAAACTTTAACTGTGAATAAACACAATGATAGTTCCTGTAATAATATGAGATCATGGAGCTTTGAACTGAGTTTCTACTGGACACTCATTAAAACTTGTAATTAGCACCATTGTATTCAGGCTGTAACTACAAGTCTCCAACATTAATGATCATGTTATAATTGTAGTAATTGTGACTATTGAAGCAGCAGAAGCTGATCAGAGATCTGCTGAAGGATTTGATGCTGAAGGATGAATTCAGATTCAGAAATCAGGAGCGAACCTGTTTCACAGCAACATAAATGATCAAACTCTTCAACATTTCAAATCAAATCTAGATCCTGCTGTGATCTTTACTGAGCTTTAGTTAGCTGAGACAGAAGAATTGTTCTGATTCTATCATTTAAAACTCTGTGTGGAGAGATGTGAAACTGTCTCTCAGTCTATATGTGTCTATAAGAATCTCTAAATATTGATTCTGTTCTTTTATTAATGAGTTAAAGTATATTTATGTTGAACAGTCGGAGCTTCAACAGACTCTCGCTTCATAAAACCTGCGACTGTGTTGATCTGCTGCCATCAGGCCCAATAACTGTGGACCCGACCAGCACCAAGAAGCTCCCAGTGATTTTAATCTTCATGTTTGTGGACAGTAGTCAGTGGTGGAAGAAGTACTCGGATACTTTACTGAAGTGACAGAAGCAGAAACACAAAGTAAAAATACTCTGTTCCAAGTAAAAGTCCACTTGAGTAAAAGTGTCAAAGTGTCAGTAAAAGTGTTGTGAAGAAGTTTTCTATTTGATCAGATGATCCTGTGTTTTTACTGTCAGATCAAAGTGATGAATGGAACTAAGTCCATTTGTTTCTTCACTGCTGGGACCAGAACCAGAAGCAGCCTCTGAGCTGTGGAGCCCAGCAGGAGGAAACTGGACCTGAGATCAGAGCTAACATCACTGTTCCTGCTCACATTCATCCCAGTGGAGTTTTCATGTGGAACAAGTTCAGATCTCAGGAGCAGACTCACCTTTAGTGGTTCTGTGTGGGCTGTGAGGTCCAGTCTGCTGCTCATCATCTGCACTCAGGTTCTGACTCTCACATTCACTTTTATCTGTTTCAGGGTGGCTCATTGGAGTGATTGCTACTTCAGGAGCTCTCATCTTCCTTCCTATGTGTTACCTTCTATGTTACATCACTCAGTTGTGTGGAAGGTAAGTTTAACGTCTTATATATCTTTATGTATCTCATGTTCAGAGTCTTGACAGATGTTTTATCTCTCTGACATTAATCATTCTGTGTATTTACACTCAGAGGACGATCAAAGTCGGTCAGACTTTCTTCACTGTAACTTTGTTTTGCTTCCTGCAGACAAGAAGAGCGATGGTGAAAAACCAGACCAAGCTGACCAGAATTCAACAACAACAGAACCATTGAAACAACCTGATCCATAAAGTATCCAGCTCTGCTTGTGCCATGAAGTTTTCTGCTGTGTGTGTTTCCACCATGTTGGATGATGTGAAGACATTTTGTCTGCTCTTCTCTTATTTCAGGCAGTTTGAGAATTAAAACTTGTTTTCTAAGTTAATTTCAGGTTGAGGTTCAAAGTTAATGTTGCGTTGAGGCAGATAGTTGAGATAAAAGCAAGATAAAATAAATTAAAGCTGTTTGTTGATACCAGCTGTTTTTATAAGATGTCCTCATAATCTGTAACTTATCCAGAGGTATTGATAAGAGTATTATAACAGCATGTCTGCTCCCTCAGCTACAGAGCTAGCTTACAATTAATATACTAAATATAAACATATTCAGTCCTCGTCTTTATCTCACAGCACTCAGTCACAAATAGTGTCGGACTCAGAATCCTGTCAGAGTAAAAAGACATCAGTCGCTCTGACACGTTTGTCTGATGGTTGAACAACATCTGAACCCGACTCACTTCCTGAAACCAACAAACCAACATTCACATCCACTTCAAGCAGCGACTGACCAACACAGGAAGTTCACAGGGTTTGAACTTTTCTTTAATTCTGACCAACTTCTTCTTTCACGTCTCGTGTTCAACAGAGTTCAACTTACAGGAAAGATTGTATGAACGTAGTCGCTGACTCTGTTATTAATGTTGTTGAGGACAAAGACGAGCTCTTTCTCTCTGTTCTATGTTGCTTTTATTCTTTTATTTTTATACTCTGATGATCTGATGCGTCTCTAGCAGCTGGTCAGTTAATCACACGTCGCTGGTTGGATCCCCGGCTCCTCCCGTCCACATGTCCAAGTGTCCTTGAGCAACAGGCTGAAGCCCAAACTGCTCCTGATGGTCAGACCAGCACCTTGCATGGTAGCTGACTGCCATCAGTGAGTGAGTGAGTGAGTGAATGGATGAATGAGGGCAGCAGTGATGTATAAATGCGTCTATTTACCAAATCTTCTCAGACTGCTTGTAGAGCTTAAAGCTCCTGACTGAGCTCCACATGTGCTTTAAAACCATCAGACTTCACTGAACTGAAGCTGCTGTTAACGCTGTCAGTCACTGTGAATATAATGTGACTTTACATTTGACATTTGTGTTGTTGGTGTTATTTGACTATCATCTGTCCAAAAAAAATATTCCCATGTTAAATCATAATCATGACATAAACTAAATTAAGGTTGTGACATAAAACATCAAAATTAGCAAATGAAAACTTCAAAATGATTGAAGAATAAAGTAAAATAAATTGACATAATACAGTAAAATAATCAGAATTATGAGAGAAAAGGTCAAAATTATGGATTAAATTTTTTGTGTAATTTCCAGTTTTCTCACATAATTTTGTCTGTCATAATTATGATTTACCACGGGAATATTTTATTTTTATGAAGGTTCATTTTATTTTTGGGATTTTTATGCTTCTTTGTATTTGTTAAGGTTCTGATCCAGAGTCTGTTACTAACTGAACTCTACACTCAGTGTCCAGTTTGTTATAATTATAAGGTTTTAATGTTCAGTTTGTTGTTCAAAGATTCGACTTAATGATCAGTTTGGAGGCTGTTGAACTGTCGTGTCTTATTCTGCCTGCTGTTTGTATTATTCTTATTTCACTTTGAGCTGGATGAACCTGATAAACTGTTGTTTGATATTTGAATTGTGTCTCTCAGAGTTCATGTGTGTTTCTGTTGTTCACTGATGATGCTCTTGTCATGTTTCAGGTCATTTCAGGCAGCGCTTCATCATTTCTGTACAAACGCTTGAATAAAACATGAAAACTGTCAAACTGTGTGTTGTGACTGTTTCTGATGTTTCTGTGTTCAAACTGGGATCAAAGAAATAAAAGTGATGTTAATTTCTGGGTGTGATTCTGAGATGATCTCTATTTTCCAGCAGCTGTCAGGACAGCAAAGAGACAACAGAGCAGATAAATCCTCTTTAAAACAGGTTTCTAGAGACAGTTTAGCTCACTGACAGCTTCATGAATGGAGATCACAGCTGAATGTAAAGAAATCCTCATGTGTGTGTAACAAGGCCTGAGTCTGTGAGGAGAGAACATGTTCCACACCTGCTGACGGCTGTTGTTTGAATCAGAATCAGAAATCCTTTAATGTCCCGCAAACAGGGACATTTGTTTGTTCCAGCAGTCAAACGACAGAATATTACAAAAGACAAAACCAACAGCAAAAATAAACGAAACAATTAAAAAGGCAGGAAAAAGAAAAGACGTATACACATATAGACATGACATAGTGCAAAATTAACAGCAGTGATTGTTTATTCACAAACACAAATAATACAAATAATACAAATATGGGTGTTTATTAAATTACCAGATGCAAAAACAGAAATGAGTTTTTAACAGTGTGACTGCACAGTGCAGAGTGCAGGTGAGGTCTGTATGGAGCAGTGCTGGTTGAACAGTCTGACAGCAGCAGGAAGGACCTGCGATACTCTCCGTCACACACTCGGGTGTATCAGTGTGTTGCAGTGACCTGCAGGGAGTGTGACTGCTGCACCTCCATCATCCTGCTCTCTCCCAAGAGCAGGATGATGGAGGTGGAAGAAGGCTGAAACACAGAACTGACTGAATCTCTTTGTCTGGTGAAACACTCTGACAAACAAAGTCTGCTTTCAGAAGACTTCAACAGATCAAAAATTAGCTGCTCATCTCTGATGACCTTTATTATCTGATTACAGAAAGACAGCTGTGTGTGAATCACAGAGTATAAACTGCTGACAGGGATTGTTCCTGTCCTCAGCTGACTGCAGACTCAGTGGGCGTGTTCAAGCTGAACTCCAGCTGACCTCCTGCAGCAGCGACATCTGCTGGCGACTGCAGGGCGGAGAATCCGTGTACCCTTCGTTCTTTGGTTTTTCCGTTTCAGAACCAAATTAAAATAACAGAAAAACAACTTTGTTTTTCTCTTATTTTGTTTTAAAACCAGAACGGAAAAACAGAATAACACAAAATCACACATTTTGTAGCTGTTATTCTGTTTTAAAACAAAAACAGAATAACGTGAAAATTAAGTTTTTTGATTTTTACTGTTTTGTTATAGTGATATTTGGAAAATTCGGATTTAGGAGCGGCAGCCGCTCCTAAAGAGACGTGACGGTAGACTTCATGATGATGAGATCGGGGTGTTTCGGGGTTATTTATCAAAATATACACCTGCACCCGGCGTTTAAAGGGACCCTGCGGTTTATTGAAACCCGGCTATTATTTGGTAATAAATGGTATTTACACCCCGCTCTGTACGCCGGAGCGGCGGCGGCGGCCATGCGCATCCGCGATTCATTTGCACTGACTGCAGGCTGGACTGCTGCGCGAGGCTACTGAGACTGACCGCCTGTGAGTGCTTTTGGACGGGGGAGGGACTCACGGCAGCACCCGCTGCTCGTTGAGCACAGTAACTGCAGAGTGATACGTGCTTTCAAGTCAGAGTCTCCAAACACCACAAAAGTCTCCAATAACACCAGTAAAAGTCGCTATTTGTCGGTAGTCGCTTTTGGCAAAAAAGTCGCCAGAAGGATGATTTGTTTGTGTGTTATAATAGTCCAACCACTTGCATTTCGACATGGGGGGAATTTTCGTGATTTTATTTTTATTTTTTAATCTTTTTCCCGAATTTTTTTTTTTTCCCTCCCATCCTGTAGCCTACTCGCGCCCCCCCCGGGAGAGTGTCCGCCCCACCTGTTGAGAACCACTGCATTAGTCCATTATTAGATTCCTTCTGATGCTGACTATCACATAAAAAGGTGTTTTAGAGGCTCAGACAGACCTATTGTGTTCATTGGCAGCTCATTATGAGAGAGATCACGTCCACCTTCGGTGCGTGACGCACATTTCCTAATATGGACTTCACTCCTGGAGAGGGTGACCCCTAATTTCCACTGAATCCGCTCCGTGTGTGTAGGTTACAACAGGTTGTGGAATTTGGTTAAAATTCCGCGTAGTCAAGCCAGCCGCTCCAACATTTTAAGTGCACCCTTATTACAGACTTTATGGCCATAAAGTAAGGGCGCACTTAAAATGTTGGAGCTGCTCCGTCTCTCCTTCTTTCTCTCCTGAGACGGGGGCGGACCGGACGAGTTAATGTGTCGGAGCAGAATGTCAATCAATATTTTATCAGTATATGCCTATAGGCTACATACACACATAGCCTACCCTGTTTATAGAAGTAATCACAGCCGTTTCCAGATCGGCGTCTGAAACATACTTCTGCAGCGAAGGTTGTGCTCCATGAAAAATAAAAAATCGGAAAAAAGATTATAAAAAAAAAAAATAATAAAATCACTAAAATTCCCCCCATGTCGAAATGCAAGTGGTTGGGACTATTATACCACACAAACAAATCATCCTTCTGGCGACTTTTTTTGTCAAAAGCGACTACCAAAGAATCTAGCAACTTTTACTGGTGTTATTGGAGACTTTTGTGGTGTTTGGAGACTCTGACTTGGAAGCACGTATCACTCTGCAGGTACTGTGCTCAACGAGCAGCGGGTGCTGCCGTGAGTCCCTCCCCCGTCCAAAAGCACTCACAGGCGGTCAGTCTCTCAGAAGCCTCGTGCAGCAGTCCAGTCAGAGCAGAGAGGAGACACACAGCACTCCGCCTCCAGGCTGTAAATGAATCGCGGATGTGCTCCGGCGTACAAAGCGGGGTGTAAATGTACCATTTATTACCAAATAATAGCCGGGTTTCAATTAACCGCAGGGTCCCTTTAAACGCAGGGTGCAGGTGTATATTTTGATAAATAACCGCAGGGGAAACACCCCGATCTCATCATCATGACGTCTACCGTCACGTCTCTTTAGGAGCGGCAGCGCAGCTTTCTGTGTGAATTACATGAATTACAATTACTGCGCTGCCGCTCCTAAATCCGAATTTTCCAAATATCACAATAACAAAATCAAAAAACTTAATTTTCACGTTATTCTGTTTTTGTTTTAAAACAGAATAACAGCTACAAAATGTGTGATTTTGTGTTATTCTGTTTTTCCGTTTTTCCGTTCTGGTTTTAAAACAAGATAACAGAAAAACAAAGTTGTTTTTCTGTTATTTTAATTTGGTTTTGAAACGGAAAAACCAAAGAACGAAGGGTACACGGATTGCGGAGACACAAACGCTGCTGTGAAGTTGGACTCTCTACGTGACGGGAACAGAAAGGGCTCATAAGAGTGGACAGTACAGATAACTGTAGAGTTGAACCTGTGTTGTCTGCAGCAGTTCACCACTTCTCCATCATCACCACATGTAATCTGACAGAACTGAGCAGTTTATTGACGACATCTTTCAGAGTTGTTGTGTAACATGAAGGATTTTATAGGTTTATTCATGTTGACTGTCTCACAGCTGCGGCCACACGGCTGCTACTGATCTGAAAGTATGTGATGTTTGAGTAGAAAAGAGGCGCTTATGGATATGGAAATTCATCGAAACACACGTCATATACGTCAAGTCCTGACGTCATGAAGGTGGGGTCTAGACTCGCGCAGCACCTGGAGAGCAACTGCTCAGCTGCTCTGCAGCAGCCTCGCTCCCGCGATAACTTAAGGTCATGTGACATCGGATGCGGAGCAGAAACCATCCAGGTCATCGTGGACACATTTTAACCAGCATGCATCACGATTTAGGCAGCTGCGCAGTGCTGCATGATCATGAACTCGTCTGCTGACCAGAAATCATCACGTCATGGTGGTGATGTCACATAAAGGGGCGGGGCACCTGTCACTCACGCAGCATCCTGGGACTGATTTGATTCTGATCAGATCGATGTTGAAGATGTAAATCTGTCATAAATATGAAGGAACAACAACTGACAGCTGACCTGTTTGATTACATGCTGCATATTTATGATAGTTGTCTGCTGATAATTTACATTTTTTAATCATAAAATGTTTTTGTATACAGAATAATAAATGTATGATGTTCTGTCAGGGAGTAAATCACTTCACTGCTGAAAGTAAAGAAAGCAGACTCACTGCCAGCTGCAGGCTCTTATTTTGATATGCAGACTTTTTGTCTCTGTGACGTCATTATCAGAACTTAAATATAAATCACTGAATATAAAATCGATTCATCAGAATCAGTTGAATGTGAATCATGGTGGTCTACTTCAGTGCAGCACTACCTGTAACAGGTGTGTCACAGTGAGGCTCTGTGGTTTCTGACTGAGAGACGCTCAAGTTGTTGATTTTGAAAGATCTTTTTTTTTTTGTATAATGTGAAATAAATGGATTTACATATCTGAACATAGTTTTTTGTGAACTTGAGCATGTTGTAATGACAGCAGCTGATACAAAGAGCAGGAGGCCCGACATCTACACCTGAGCCACACACACATTACTGAGCAAACAAACGGTGTGTCAGCTGATCATCTTTACCTGAACTCTGATATCTTCTCCAGAAGTCATGTGTTTGTTTCAGCTCCCATGTTGATGACTGTGACGCCCTCTACTGTCCTAAAACCAGCCTCTGTCTTCATGAAGTCAAACCTCTGTCATCACATTTGGCTGCATTAAGACAACAGAGGAGGGTTGTGATGATGAGACGCTCCAACTCTCACCTGAAGTCACTCTTTTCTTTCTCCTCACACCTGCTGCAACACATCACTGATCACATGACTCATATATCCAATGAAAACGTGTCTGAATGTGTTTGTATGAACCTCAGTGAAATATGATCCTGTGTATTATCCTCGGGCATGGATTTTCTGTGTGTGTGTGTGTGTGCTGGACTCGACTCTCACACTTTGCTTTCCCGATAATTCCTGTTTGGCACAGATGAGAGTTTCTGTGTGGTGTTTAAAATGTCTCAGATCAAGTGTGTGTGTGTCATATCCTGTTTTGACGAAGCTGCTATTTTCCAAGAAACTCGTCCCCTGCAAACATTCCCTCATGCTTGCACTATTAGAAGACGAGTATTTACGGTCTAACCATCTATTATATTGTAATGATTCTCCTGAATGCTGCTCACTGGTTCCAACATGTTCGTGCACACCGACTATGTGAAGCTGTGTGGTAACTGAGGGCAGCAGAGGGAAAGAGCAGTTTTATCCTTTGGGGTCCAACTGGTTTACCAACACTTGTGTCGATGTGTTGAACTGAACTGAGTTTAAACACACAGTATTAACTTCTGCCACGAGGAATCTCTCAATCTAACCAATGACATAAAGACCAAGAGGAGGAGGTGTGTGTGGTCTGCAGTGGAGGTGCTCCAGGAGGAGGACGGCCAGCGCCACAAGCTGAGAGGCTTCACCAACAAATACTGTTTACTGACCACCATGAGTCAGCTGCATAAATGACTGGACTGGAGTGCACTTTGATCCATGTTATATTGTTCTTAAAGTTATGTTAGTGCCTGATGCCATCACTCTCCTGCTATAGCAGATAGTTTGTTACAAATCACAAGCGGCTCTGATCACTTCCGGTGCACAGTGGAGTCGAGCCGGGCACGGCTGCTTTGGGTTCCAGCTGCTTGATCTATTTTTGAAATTAAGAAAAATCGGTCGGCTCTACTATTTTGCACGATGTTCATTGTTTGTCCTTCAAGGAATTAAGATGGTTAAAAAATTCCAAGGGGCTGTATAAGTTAAAATGATCCTGCTTGTAGTGTATTGTGAGAAGCATGAGAAAACCTGCCTGAATAAACTCAGTCTACTGCTACAAGTTACAGGTGTATTTACTCATTACTTTAATACAGTTATAAAAAGACAATTGCAGCAGGGAGAGAAAGAAGATAACTGGATTTAATGGAATTGTAGAATTAGAAATGTGACAGTTATGGTCAAAGTCCTTTGGGAGGTGAACACAGGTGTGTCGGGGCAGGTTGGCGCTCCAATTGTTTCATCCACCTGTTAAAAATTAACAAATCACCTACAGTGTGTACCTGCCGGGACATCAACAACTATGGAGCTTCTTCTTCTCGTGTGTCTCTGTCTGCTGAGCTGCTCTGGAGACGGTAAGAAAACTGATCATCATCACTGACACTTTGTCATTTCACTTTATTTCATCTCAACAGGAACAATGTGGAAACATGCTGGATGTTAATCAGGCTGCTTCCTGCTTTAGTGCGCACGAGACACCTGCTCAGCGCCCGGTGACGTCACATGCACCCTGATAATCAGCGCACATCGATAGTATTGATTGGATTGATGCTCTATAATGATGTGGCTTCTTCACTAGTAATGTGTGTGTGCTTGCGTGTGTTTTGTGTGCGTGTTTTGTCTATATGTGTATTTGTGTGTGTGTGTGTGTGTGTGTGTGTGTGTGTGTGTTTCCTGTGAAATGAAACTTAACACAGCACCCTCTCCTCTTTCACTTCACAGTTGCTTATACAGAAGAATAACATGTAATTAAATATAAACGACTTTATGTTTTGTTTGGTTTTCTTTCCAAACACAAACAAACAACAAACAAACTTTCTTTATTTTCATGACTGAATAAACAAACTGACCTTAAAGGACGACACAGTTTATACTGTGTAACTGTGTTTACATGTGGCGGACCCTGCCACCTTTCTTGTCTTAGACAGTTTTGTTCTGGGACCTTCTTTTTGTATTGTGATCTGGATATAAAGTTGTGTATGTTAAACAAAAGAGAGGGCTCTAAGCTAAGGATTACCTGGGCCGCGGTGTATGCTGGGAGTTGTAGTATGTTTTGACTGAGCAGCCAGTAAAGGATGTTAACTTCAGCTCTCTGCCATCACGTCTTTATTCACTCACTTAGAAAGAACCCAACACAACAATGTTCCTCTGAGAACAGCTTGTTTGTTCATTTCTGAACAAATATTTGTATTATTACCTCGTTAATATTGTAAATAATAGAGTTTGAAGTTTGTCTCCCAAACTACACAGTTACTCTTTAAAGCTGCTACACCTTTATTCCTCCACCAACTGTAGTCACACCTGCTGTGAACTGCAGGTTTTATTTAAAGTTGCTGTTTCTGAGTCTCATTCCTCAGATACTGAAGTTTTGAGATGTAGGATGGTCGGCTGCCATCCCAAGTAGCACCTTTAAACGGTCACTGTGTCGTTTCAAACTTCAATATTTACAATCTTAAAGAAGCGATCACAAGCTTTTTTTCCCCCTCAGAGGTGAATAAACAAGCTGTTGTGAGATAAATAAGGTTGTTTAGGCAGCAGGGCTCTGCAGCCTCCCAGTCAGCCGAGCACAGACTCTGAGACCGACCCAGGACAGTTTTAAGACGATACAGAGGTGATTTACAGCGACGCCGACCAGGACTACGACTCCAGAGACGAGTTACTTGACCAGTTAAAAGTTACTTGTGGTGTGTTTAAAAAACTCTTGTTAATATGTTCACAGGTGCATTTCTGAAACCAATCGTCAAAGTACTTGATGAAAAAGAAGACAAGGTGCTGCTGCACTGTGAGGTCCAAGGAACTCTCCCTAAACCTACAGTAGTGTGGCGGACCCTGACAGGAGAAATCTTCCCTTCCAGGAAGACAGAGGTCATGAAGGACGATGGCAGCTACTCCATCTTCCTGGAAACCACTGTGACCGAGGACGGCCTCTATTACTGTGAAGCCAAACTGGAAGGAACTAGTGAATTTTCGGCTTCTGCGATCTTTGCATTTAAAAGCAGTGAGTCTCTGTTTTGTGATTTTCCCGTGTGTTGTTTTGATATTAACTGTTCTCTGTGTAAACTCTGTGATCAGTCCGCTGTGAGAGTTACATGAGCTCGTTCTGCTGTTTGTTGCAGCTGACCACGAGGAAACGCTTGGAAGCCTTGGAATTGCACTTATAGCTGTTGGAGCAACTTTGGCAGTTACAGCGCTGTTACTGTTCATCTATATATACATGAAAAGAAGAAATGGAGGTACGTTTGAATATTTTTTCAGTCAATAAATTCCTGTCATTTCCAGTCTATGGTAGTTTTTGTCTTTGGTGTTTAGATTTATAGAGAACTTCCTGACGGTATTTTTATATAAGAGGCTTCTGGGTCTAATAATGAGTAAATATAATGTGAATAACGATGTGGATGTATTACGAGCTGGTAATTAAAGAGCTCTGCTGTGGGCCTCAGTTCCTCCTGTTCACACAGCTGTCGTTAAAACAAGTTTGTTGTTATCGCTAAAACGAGATCCACAATCGCAGATGTTAGAGACCAAACCCCTTCATGATGACTGACGACTCAACACAAAATCTTATTTGTAGTTAATTTGTGTGATAATAGATTCAAGATTTTCACTCTGGTTTTACAAGAGGACTAACTTTACTCTGCTGCACTTTATTATCATCAGTCCTGACAGAAGGAGCTTTCAGACGTCGTGCTGTGGTTTTCTAAAAGTTTTGAGATGCGACTTTCTCACTCTACAAATGCTGAAAGTTGTCAGGCGGAAATCAGATATTTTACTTATGCTGTGTTCCAGCTTCATTTCACTCCGACCCAGTGAGATCTGCACTGATGCTTACAGCTCTGCACAAATCTCACAAGTGTTTACCTTTATTTTGGAGCCCAGACTTGAGCTTGTGGTTGCAGAAGCCCGTTCACGCTGCTTTTCACGGTGGGAATCTTGCACCAAGATTTTGCCGCAACAGAGGCGAGATGGCGTCTGTGTGAACGGAGAAGCTGGCAGTGTGAGACAAAAGTGTGTCAGTCTGACAACTAAACAGATCCTTCACTCATCAAATAAGAGATAAATGTCCCAAATTTCAACCCACAAAGCAAAGCAACAAGTTCAGAGCCGGCCAAAGGCATAAACGAACTATGCGGCCGCCAAGATTTTATTTAATTTTTTTTAACATTTTAAATACATTAAACAAGTGACATGAATGAATAAATAATTCAAGACAAGATGATTCTGATTTCATGACCAATATACCAGCCTACAACTGCTGTGTCTCTCATGCACATAAACTAGACACCTTGCGTGCATTGACAAAGCAAGGATGGATTTGGATGGAGTTCCTCTGAATGAACCTGAATGACCCAAGAGGTCAAAGGGCCCTGAAGCCCAAGTCGTGGCGTGAAGTCACTACCCCAACAAGTCAAAAAGCAAAAAGGCTGTGAATCTGAATGAATCTCCAGCTGGCCTTCCCAAAACGGCACCAGAATACAGGAAATCATATCTACCAAATTCAAAATTCCCCCCAAATTAAATTCTGCTTAGGGCCCCCAAAAGGCTGGGGCCGGCACTGAACAAGTCCGAACAACAGTATTGTGTTAGCAGGTTGTGTCTTCATAGGTGTGACTGGCAAAGGACAAAAAAGCAGGAAAATATACGGCGCACCTACCATGATGCGGCAACAAAGTGGATTTACATGATTTACGAGAGCCTCATTTTCAGGTCAGAAAAGACGGATTTCCGGATTTATCTGGAATAATCACACCCCTGCATCTCATATGAGGAATAAAACCATGTAAACGTTTAGATTAACAGGTCGAAACGTGTGAAAGAAACCACACAGATCTCACCGTCATGATGTTTACCACCACAACTCTTTGCTTCTGAAATGGCGGCGTGCTGTATGAAGAGACACACCAGAGCGGCTTTAAGCCGGCGCTGCTTGTTTCAGTGTGAACAAAGCGTTCGTTGCAGCGATAATGTGAAGTCTCTGCGTGAAAAGGGCTAAAGATACACTTTGAGTCGTGTTCTTTACTGTGTTTTCAAAATGACTTTTGAAACAAATTAAAAAGAAAATCACAAACCACTGTGATCGTTTGTTTTGCCTGAATATGTTCAAGAATTTTATTTTTCTTTAATATCATTATTTTGTGTTATTTCCTGCAGGTTCAACAGTGGCTGTGTGATAATAAGGACACGTCTGTGTTTGAACAACAGCCCTCGACGAAACAACTCAACGCTTCAACGTCACTCTGACGGAGTCTCCAACAAAACTGAGATGAAGCTGAAAGCAGAGCTGTTGACTTACAAGACGAGAAAGTTAATCCTGAGCATCGCTGCAGAGATACTGTGACAGTTCTGTTACCTTTTACAATGATGTTTTACTCAAAGATCCTGTTTGAATAAAGGTTAAAGAATGTGTCACCTTTTCACCTGTTTCAGATTCAGATTTAATGTCAGGGACATTTTCACATACAAGGAATTTAGCTTTGTGTTTTGGTGCATAATGTTTCTACACAGTAAGAGAAACTACTGCAAGTTAAAAATCCTTAATATATAATAGACATTTAGAATAAAAAATAATGTCAAATAAATCTGTTTGACCAGCTAAAGGTAACGAGATAGCACCGTCACAGTCTGAACTAAACGTTAAGGCCAATAATTCCTTTGTCAGATTGGTCGCCCCCCTCGTGGCCCAATTGTTGAAAAACGTGCGTTAAAGTGCCCTCTTGGTTGGCAAAACACACTAAACTGCCCCCATAGCTGGTTATAACATGATAAACTGCCCTCTTGAGTGCCAAAACATGCGCTAAAGTGCCGTCATGGGAGCCAAAACGTGCTAAAATGCCCTTCTATTCGCCCCTGCCTGTCTTAGTACAACAGATTTAATTTGCACATTATTTCCCTCCATTTCCAGTTGTTCAGACTTCAAACCCTATTTCAGATTGGCTATTTGACCTAATCATTCAAAATCATGCTTAGAAAAATCTAAATAAGATAATTTAAATAAAAAACTGATTTAACAAAATAACTATTACAGAAACCTTAATCAGTGGCTTTAGTTTGTTTCAAAGGGAGATATGACACCACCACTTAAAATGCAACCAGTAATACATTTATTGACATATTTTGTCAGTCAAGACTTCAAACTCCCTGAAATACAAAGACAGCACTTTGAAATCAAGATAATGAGTATAATACACTGTATGATCTCTGTTCCTTTGCAGAGAAATTTAACAAGTGCTCTGGCTATTGTTGAGGGCAAAAGATGGACCAAAGACTTTACATTCAGTCTACAGTTCGTCTGTCTCAAAGCTCATTTCTTCTAGTAAAAGAAAAAATGTTCCCCATAGTAAGATGTTATGAGCTTCTGTAAAAAAAGATCAATATTATAATAGACATTTGAAATGATGTCATAACTTCAACCTTTTTTCTCATTTAACTTTTTTTAAATCAATTTTTTGACTTTTTATCTTATAATTTTGACTTTTCAGTCTCCTAATTTAGACTTTATCCCACAACTGAATTTCTATCACATAATTTTGATTTTTTTTTTTAACTCATAATTTCAATCTCATATTTCTGACTTCGCATGGGGAACTTTTTTATTTCACTCTCAGAAATGGGCTTCCAGATGTCCACAGGTGCTTATTTAGTAACGTACAAAATACAAATATGAGCTATTGTGCAAAGCTTGAACTTGAGAGCATGAACTTCAACAGAAAACTTCAATATGTGAAGTTTTAAACACTCCAGCACAAGATGAGACGTCTGAACACAACCTTCAAAGGTTTTCTGCAGGAGTTTGTTTCCTAAACTATGCACAAGTGAGGAACACTGTCCTGCACCGACGTTCATCAGGACCTTCTGAATGACTTCAAATGTGTACCTTACTTCCTTCGAACAGTCTATGTTGAGTGCAAAAAGAAGAACCGTCAGCAAGGCAGTGGCGTGTGGGATGTCCTTCAGATCAGGCAGGATCACTTTTTCTTGAAGGACCACTGTGAGTCAGTGATGTCTTCTCCATCTTCACCATCACAACACCAACTTCCAACCAACCAAAAATATCTTACCATCTTAATTTGTTCTTGCAGTAATGTTTATATGATGGCACCTTCAAAGGCCACATAACAAAGTGAGTTCCATTTGCTGTTTAAACCAGCTGATCGATCAAACATGGTGGCAGATTTGGATCAATTTTATCAAAGATGGACAGGAGCTTTTCAAAGTAGCTTTCTGTTAAGGAATGGACTGCATACTTGTGTCTAACATCTACAGACAGCACATGTTAAATAGATATGTTTGCAAATCTACTCTACTGTCCTAAAACCAGCCTCTGTCTTCATGAAGTCAAACCTCTGTGATCACATTTGGCTGCATTAAGACAACAGAGGAGGGTTGTGATGATGAGACGCTCCAACTCTCACCTGAAGTCACTCTTTTCTTTCTCCTCACACCTGCTGCAACACATCACTGATCACATGACTCATATATCCAATGAAAACGTGTCTGAATGTGTTTGTATGTATTTTTAAATGAAAAGCAGATATGAAACTGTGTGTGTGTGTGTGTGTGTGTGTGTGTGTGTTTCATATCATGTTTTAATAAAGCTTCTATTTTCCGAGAAACTCAAACATTTCCTTGTAGTTTCACTATCAGAAGGATTTAAAAACACATATATGTATTAAAAAGGCGTGAACACTAAACAGAGGTTGTCTGGGACATAAAACCAAATATTTCAAAAAAATGTATTGCAGTTCTCTCACTGAAATATTTTCAATATTGAGCTCATTTTCTTCTCATTGGGTCTGGTCCTGATGTTTTATTGGAGGAGCTGCACAGAGATGATTCACTGCTGCTGATCAGGAAGAGAAGCAGCTGTCAGACACTAACAGTGAAGCTGAAGCTGAATCTGAGGCTGGAAAGTGTTTTTATACACAGCTTTAATGTGAGTGTGAAGACAAAGTGCAGAATTCATGAGTCACAGTTAATATATGTGGTGACGACGCTTTTATTGTGAAGGTGTGTACCGGATGCTGAGGAACAGAAGCAGTTTGTGATGAAGCATCAGAGTGTTGAGGAGTGTGTGAAGCTCCGTCACATAGAGCCTCCATCAGTGAGGTGAATCCTCAGAGGACATCAACAACTATGGAGCTTCTTCCTCTCGTGTGTCTCTGTCTGCTGAGCTGCTCTGGAGACGGTAAGAAAACTGATATCATCACTGACACTTTGTCATTTCACTTTATTTCATCTCAACAGGAACAATGTGGAAACATGCTGGATGTTAATCAGGCTGCACATCGATAGTATTGATCGGATCGATTATAGAAGAATTACAGCAGAATGATGCTGAGTTTTATCTCGAGAAGCTTTATGATGATGTGACGTCATCACTGCTGTGTGTGTGCGTGTTCGTGCGTGTGCGCATGCTCGTGGGGCGTCGTCTCCATCCTGCTGCAGACTCTCGCAGGTTTCACAGAAACTCTTGTGATGAAATGAAACCTTCCGGATGTTGTGATCGTTGGACTTTGGACTCTTTTATCGGAGGTGAAATAAAACGCGTGTGTGTCTGAAGCCTGTTAAGGAGAAAATCAGGAAGATTTGACAGTTAATCATCGTTATTGAGTAACTCCTGAATCACTGTGATTTATAGACTATATAGGAGATAATGAGTTACTACAGGTCAGACTGGAGATAATCAATGAATCATCAGGTGATGATCAGTTCATGAGGAGGGCAATAAAATGATCTTTTAAAGGCGCATTTCAAAGAACTCAAGGACACATAACAACAGACAGTACAACAGAAACAGGAGACAGTTTAGTGCAAATGAGGATAAATAAATAAAATGAAATAAAATGAAATAAAATAAATAAGAAGATGTAATGACATGGTTCCAGGAGCTCGGCACAGAGTTCAGACTCTGCAGTCGTCACCATACAGGAAGTGAACCGGGCCGGGTCAGGCAGGGTCAGACTTCCAGGGTGAGAATAGAGAATAGAGTGTGATTATGTGATCAGTCTGACACAGAGAAGGCCACTCAGAATAATAAGTGTGTTTTCAGGTGAGATTTAAAGGTGGAGACAGTGTCAGAGGTGTGAATGTCTGCTGGGAGAGAGTTCCAGAGGCTGGGGCAGATCGGCTGACAGCTCTGGACCTCGTGGTGGTTCTGTTGGCAGATGGTGAAGAGCTAGATGGTAGAAGAGGACCGGAGAGTGCAGGAGGGTGTGTGGATGTGGATCAGGTCAGAGAGATATGATGGTGCCAGGTGATGAAGGATCTTTAAAAGTGAGGAGAAGAATCTTAAAATCACTGCAGGATTTGATCAGGAGCCGATGGAGCTGCTGCAGGCTGGAGTGATGTGTTCAGCAGAGGGAGTTCTGCTGATGATACGGCTGCTAAGTTCTGGACCAGCTGGAGTTCATGGAGTGATTTCTGATGAAGACCACGGAGGAGAGAATTACAGAAGTCCAGACGGGATGTAATCAGAGTGTTAACGAGAATATCAGTGCAGGCTGGTGTGAGTGAGAGACGGAGACGGTTGATGTTGTGTAGATGGAAGTTTGCAGACCAGGTAACATTATTGATTAGTGAATAATAATACAGAGTAGTTAACAGGTAGACTCACTGATTTTAATTACTTCATCATCATGTGAATAGTTAACTAATGATTAAGTTATTAGTAAGTAATAAGTTCTTAGTGTTTGTTGCTTCTTAGGTAATCAGTAGCAGCTCATTAAGAAAGTGTTCAGCATGTTGATTCACAGATGATTATGAACGAGTCATTACCTAATGATTAATGAATATAGTATCTCAGCATGTTCTCTCATTAATCATCAAGTTGTTCCTGATTGGTTCCTCAGTAACTCCTCATATGTTTGTTGACCTCATTGTAAAGTGTTGCTGCTGAATCTTTAACTTCAGCCTGTGAACTGCTGTAACAACATATTTCAGTGCTTTTATGAAACGTGAACCAAAAACAAAACAACAACCACAAATCACACATAAAGTCATCAGCAGGTCGTGTTGGGACGTTTGTGTGTTTGTTCTTTAACTTGTTGTGTTTTCTTCCAGGGTCAGTCGTCGTCACCGTGGAGGAAGGAAGTGACGCCATGTTGCCCTGCTCCATCAACACCAAGGAGAACATCGAGAAACTGACATTTGACTGGAAGAAAGGCGGTCTGGAGGTTTTCTTTTATCAGAACGGCAAACATTACAATAACGGAGGCCGAACAGGTCAAGATAAACAGTTCCAAGGACGCGTTTTTCATTTTGAGGATGAACTGAAACACGGCAACGCCTCCATAAAAATCAGCAGAACACAGCTGACTGACAGCGGAAACTACGCCTGTACTTTCCCCCCCAACAGAAGTCCATCCAGCGTCACTCTTCATGTCGGTGAGTATTTTATCAAACAGTTCTGACGACTGATGGACTGTTAAAGTTCTTACATTTAATCATTTGAAGTGTTTGTGTCACATTTCTTTCTCAAACCGTCTCCAGACTTCCTGTTAATGTCAACAATAAATGATTAAATCACATAATGATCACACTTTTATTTGTTTGTGTTTATTCTGACTGATGTAATGATTTGTTCTTTAATGTTTGGTTGGTGTTTATTACTAATTTACTGATTATAATATTGAAGGTAAAATAATTCTTAAATATAAAAATTATATTTAAATCAATACTGGAGAGACAGCTGCAGATATTATTTCCACAACTATCAGATAAATTAACATTGTGTAGATATTAATGTTATTAATGTTCCTCTGGTACGAGCTGCAGGTCTTCTGGTTATATTCCTGCTTTAACTCACTTCATCATGTTACTTTTTGTGGCTGCAGCGATCAAAGTTCCTCACAGAGACGAACAGTTTCATCTCAGATTAACTCAGAAACTCTGATTCTGTTGATGTTTCAGTTTCCCAGCATCACATGTTTTCCATGTTGGTGATATCACATCATCACTCTGATATAATTACTGTGTTCTGTTTTCCCTTTTAGCTCCTGATCCAGAGCGCTCTGTGTTAAAAGACAGAACAGGTGAAAACATCCCAGGTGAGTCCTGATTGTGATGACGTCACTCTCCACCTGTCACTAACAGTACATGGCTGTCATCAGCTCCACAGGCCTCAGTATCATTCAACACACTAACATCTGTTGAGCTGAACCTCTGTGTGTCATTCTGCTGTGTTACACATCTGGAGACAACAACATCTGTTCAGTTTGTGTCACTGTTAAAGATTTACACTAAAAACTACCTTTATATTATATTTATAATGACAGTGGATATAAATTCTAAATATTGTGCTTTGATCATCTCAGTGACAAAACACATTCGAAGTTTTCTCACACTCAATATTTCAGTTTATCAGATAACAGATAAAAACTAACTAGTCTCATTAAACAGACCAGGAATAAATCTTCATGAAGGTTTAAATGATCAGATTGTGTTGAATCTGTTTAGAGATGGTGATTCAGTCTTACTGTCAGTCTGCAGACTGGAGTTTGTGTTTCTTTTAAACTGCATGTCTGTGTAGTGTGTTTGGATACTGAGAGGTGTTTCTGATATTTTGTCCACCCTAGTTGAAAGAATTAAACTACAAGAATATTTTAAAACAGACCAGTTTAATGTGTCACAACCCTCTGTTATCAAGCAGATTTTCAGTAAAATGTATGAGCAATTTCTATTGAGGCAGCTTAATTAAAATATTTCTTACTAACGTGATTGATTCCCATTGACACATCAGGTTTGTATACCTTTGAAGATCCAGTCTTTCATTTTTAAAAATGTAGTTCATCAAATTTAGCAGGAGTTCACTGTGTATGTGAATCTGCCATGATATGAGTCAGAATCTGCCTCAAGATAAAAATGGTTAAAATAGTGCTGATTATGTTAATGAGGCTGATATTGTGCTTTTTATTTCTCTGTTCCTCTGTGTTTTGCTCTTCACACTTCAAATGAATATACAAGCAGAGTGTGGATTAAAAAAAAACATCCCACATTACGCTATAATTGTCCTTTAATATCGTTTATTTGTCCACAGGTGCAGCTCCAAGGCCGTCAGTCACAATACTTAATGGAACAAAGGACTGGGTCCTGCTGCAGTGTGAAGCTCATGGTGATCCACTTCCTACAGTAGAGTGGAAGGACAGTGATAACAACACTCTTAATGCTGATTCACCTCAGATCTCAGAGAGAAGAGGTCGATCATACATCACTGTCAACGTTACTGTGACCAAGACCGGCAGCTACAGCTGTGTAGCTACACAGGGGACACTCAGCCATCAGATTGGCTCTCAGATTTATGTGCCATTGGCAGGTCAGTGGTATTTAAATATTCAAACAATTATTCATGGATTTTAAAAACTTTAATGAGTTCAGACTGAACACACAGGTCATCAGCTCAAAGTTTGTTGATGTTGAAAAAGTTTCAGACTGAAGAAACTCTGAGACTTAAAACAGAAAAAGTAGATAAATGTGTTCTGGATGTAAATAAGAAGAAGTTCATGTTTGTGCTGCTGAAACATTCACTGTAAAAACTCTCCAGCTGTTAAATTAACTGGAATGAAATCAACTTTTGTGTTCAGTCTGAATTCACCTTTAAGGATCATTTCCATCATGAATTATTGTCTGTATGTTGGACATGACGACGTCCAGCTGTGATGATACATGACTACAATCTGAACACAGACACTTGATTCATGTGTTCATTAAGTTGATGAATCAGAGAAACTTTGAGTCCTGAAACACATCTGAGCTCCGTCTCCTGGAGTCACACTGGAGCTGCTTCTGGTTCTGATGTCACAGGATCTTCATCACTGAATCTTTTTCTCAGTGACATAAAAGAATGATGTTGGTACCGGGCTCAGGTCCACTGAGGAGCTCAGACTGAAAGTGCTCCTGAACTCTGAGCCTCCTTTTCTGTCAAGTTTGTGGCTCCTTTCCAGTTGAGAGGCAGTTTCCACAAACGAGGCCTGTAGTGAAGCTCCACAGCTGCCTCTTCTGCCTGCTGACTGTTTCAATCCTTCACAGCGACTGTCTGTCAGTTCACACCTGGACAAGTTCAATGTACAGACATGTGCTCACTGAACAAAGATTTCTGCATCCACACACTCAAATGAATCACAGCACACAAAGTGAGTCTCACACACAGCTGAGCTGGTTGTTCAGCACATAATAACTACGAGGTGTAACTGTGGAGGAACTGATGGACCCGACTGACAGAACTGGATCAGAACACACAAACAGAATATGAGCTGCTGAGTGAGTAGAAGAGGAAACAGAAGATAATCTGACATGACGCTGATCTGAAGTGATGAGTTATGATGAGAGATAATAACAACATGAGTCATTAAACATCATCACAGGTTTTAACTCACTCTGACTAAATATTCATCAAACGTTACATTCCTGCATCCAGAAAGACAGAAACAGAACAACAGCTGCTGAACCTTCACACAGTGTTACAGCTCAGTTTAACGTCACTTTATCACTTATTTCTTGTGCGTCAGTCTGCAGCTGTTGTAGTCGTTTGATTTGATGTCTGATGGTGAATCTAAATGATAAAAACATGAAACAAAGCTGCAGTTTTTAATGAATAATAAAGGATGACGCTCTTCTTCCTGTTTGAGCTGCTGTCCAATACAACAGAAGAATTATAACAGATGTGATGATCAGTTTTCTGTTCTGGCAGCTGGAGACTGTCCATCAAATACACTCAGTGGACACTTTATTAGGTTCACCTGTACGACCTGTTAACGAGATCAGATTCAATACATCTTTATTTACACTGAGTGAATTAACGAGACAGAGAAAATTCAGTGTAACGTCCAACCAGAGGTGTAAAAAGCAGCGAGGAGCAGATTGTGTACATTCAGTTTGTATCAGAGTAACTAGTAACTATATCTGTCTGATTAATGTAGTGGAGTAAAAAGTACAATATCACCTTTTGAAATGTAGTGAAGTAGAAGTTTAGAGTACAATTATCAGCTCAGTAATGGAGTATTTGTACCCGCGTGTCTCTAAATGTTTGTTAATCTGAGTTGTTGTCAGAGACTCAAACAAAAAGCTTTTAAACACTTAATGTTTCATATTTTAAAACACATTATTTCTCTGACTTTAGTGTCATAAATAACATATCAGACAACAAATCTCATGTGACGTCATTTCAGGATTATATTTTAGTGAGTCGTGATCTTTTTTTTTTTTTTTAAATCAACTTAAAGCTTTTTAAAGTTAAAACAGTTTGGATGGTCGACTGTATAAAATCCAGACGAAGCCTCCAGGTGTGAAAGTGACTCCAGTGCTGAAGAGTCTTAAACCTGCATTCTTTCTAACCACCAGCAGGGGGCGACTCCACTGGTTCCAAGAAGAAGTCGAAATCAAGAGACAAGTGAAGTCATTTTCTCATAAGCTTACGTACGTAAGCTTATGAGAAAATGACTTCACTTGTCTCTTGATTTCTTCCCTCAGTAAACAGTCTCCTGATGAGTTCATGCTCTCAGTCTCTAGTTTCAAGTCTTCTTCAACACAACATGATGTTCATTTAGTCAGTTATTCTCCTGTTGACAGTAAAACAGACCAGAAAGCAGCTGTGTGTGTGTGTGATTTAGGGGGCGTGGCTTCCTCGTGATTAACAAGTCAGATCCAATCAGGATCTCCTCCTCAGCTCCGCCCCCTCTCATCCAAATATGGTCACTTCTGGCTCCAAAGGAAACAAGATGTTTTTGACGGCTGTGATGTCAAACTGGAGGCTTCAAACCGGCAGCTTTTATTGTTATATTGTGCTTTTTTTTCTGTTTGTCTTCAACACTCTTTGATCCTCATTGAAATCCAGGAGAATGTTTTTAATCACGTAAACTTTCTTAATATATTTATTTATATTTATATTCACAGGTGCAGCTACCAAACCTTCTGTCACCATTATTAAAACAGATGATGGGACGATTCTGCAGTGTGAAGTTGTTGGTGCTTCTCCAAAACCTAAAGTGGAGTGGAAGGACAGTTCTGGAAACATCCTTCCTGTTAAAGATCTGAAGGAAACAGAAAGAGGAGACAGCTACGACATCGTCCTCCAAGCTGCTTTGACAAAGACGGACAACTTCCGCTGTGTCGTCACTCAGAAAGAAATCAACCATCAGATTTATGCTGAGAGTTATGCGAACATCAGTGGTGAGATTTTAATATTTCAATGCTTTAAAATCTGTATTATCTGTTAACTCAGTTTGTCTCTTCTTTATCTGATTCTGTCTGAACATCTGAAACAATGAAGTGTGACAAACATCCAAACACAGAATAAATCCTGAAGCAGTCCAACACTTCTTCATGACTCTGAACATAAAGGCTGTGGAGCTGCAGTTTTTACTGCACCATGTAAACTTGTAATTATAACCGTTGTGTTGCAGTGAAGGTCCAACATGACAAACAGCTTCCTCGTACTTTATTCATCAACTGCAGCAGAGTCGGTTCATCACAAGATGAGTTTGAACTTCAAATCCAGCGTTCAGTTTTGAGTTGCAGTGAAACTGAGATGAGAACAACAGATGAAGTGTAACACTGTGGTTTATAAATGTGAGCAGGAGTCTTCCTCCTCTGTCTGAGCCTGAAACCAGGAGTGAAGAAATGTTCACCACCTCCAACATTTACTCATGTTTGACTTGTGATGGAGAATCAGAGTCATGACACAGTTTGTCCACTAGAGGGCAGCATCAGGCTCATTTACACTGTTAAAAAGTCCCTCTCATTACATACAGTCACATTTTATATTCATCACATCTAAAGGATCCTAATCAGGTTTTAAAATGTTTCAGACTGAGTGAAAAATTCCGTCTTCTACTGAGACTCAACTTCAATAATCTACAGACTGTGTTGATCTGCTGCCATCAGGCCCAATAACTGTGGACCCGACCAGCACCAAGAAGCTCCCAGTGATTTGAATCTTCATGTTTGTGGACAGTAGTCAGTGGTGGAAGAAGTACTCGGATACTTTACTGAAGTGACAGAAGCAGAAACACAAAGTAAAAATACTCTGTTCCAAGTAAAAGTCCACTTGAGTAAAAGTGTCAAAGTGTCAGTAAAAGTGTTGTGAAGAAGTTTTCTATTTGATCAGATGATCCTGTGTTTTTACTGTCAGATCAAAGTGATGAATGGAACTAAGTCCATTTGTTTCTTCACTGCTGGGACCAGAACCAGAAGCAGCCTCTGAGCTGTGGAGCCCAGCAGGAGGAAACTGGACCTGAGATCAGAGCTAACATCACTGTTCCTGCTCACATTCATCCCAGTGGAGTTTTCATGTGGAACAAGTTCAGATCTCAGGAGCAGACTCACCTTTAGTGGTTCTGTGTGGGCTGTGAGGTCCAGTCTGCTGCTCATCATCTGCACTCAGGTTCTGACTCTCTCAATCACTTTTCATCTGTTTCAGGGTCCAACACTGGATGGATCGTTGGTTTTTTAGTTGTCAGCCTCCTTTTAGTTGTTGTCAGTGTTGTTGGTGGGCTTTACATCAAACATCTCAGAAAAGAAACTTGTAAGAAAGGTAAGTTTAAATATTGAATCAACATATTAATGATGAACAAACAACACAACTCATTCTTTACATGTATCTCATGTTCAGAGTCTTGACAGATGTTTTATCTCCTCAGACGTGAATCATTCTGTTGGTTTTTCCACTCGAGACATTTGAGACGTTCTTGAATATAACTGTGTTGTTCTTCCTGCAGACGAGGAGAAGAGAGAGCCTCAAACTGAACCCAACTCATCGACCTCGCTGAGAGAATCCAGCTGATCCAGAAATGTGACTCTCTCTGCATGTGCTGTGAAGTTTGCTGCTGCTGAATGTGTTGAGTTGTGACAGTGAAACATTTAAAGAAAGCAGTCAGAGTTTCAGACGATGCTGGATGATAGTGAGGACGTTTTGTCTGCTTGTTTCAGGCAGTTTAAGAGTTCAAACCTGTTTTAAAGTCACTTTAAAGTGGAAATGAGTTTTTGGGATCAGGGTTGTGATGGCAGCAACGTGGAAATGAAGGTTGTTTGCACTTTGATGCAGAAGACGGAGATTTGGACTGAGGTGCACATTACTTGGCGTTTCTTTTAAGGAGAAGATAGTTTTCAGTTGTGATCCTGTTGAGTATATTTAGTGTACAGTAGTAACACTTACCTGATACGTCAGCTCGCCTCTTGTTGTTACTTCCACCGTTGATTCACCTCCACTGACTGACCACATTAACACACCTGTCACAGTCACATTACCTGATGAGCTCGCTTCTGTCTCAGCAGTTGTTAAAGTGCTTTCATTTTGTTTCCTTCATTGTTTTATATTTAACATGCACCATAATATACATTACTATCAGCCCTTCACAATAAGAGCTGGTCCACATGCAGCACAGTGACATGTACCTGTAACAGAAGAGAGCAGGTGGCCTTTAATGCTGACAGAACTGATTATTAATGAATCCTTCTGTGAAGTGAGAATTAAATGAATTCTGATATTTGGTGAGATTCAGTTCCACTCTTGTGCAGCTTGAAGAGAAAAAATGACGGAGCGAACAAACTTTGACTCTGTTATTAATGTTGTTGAGGACAAAGACGAGCTCTTTCTCTCTGTTCTATGTTGCTTTTATTCTTTTATTTTTATACTCTGATGATCTGATGCGTCTCTAGCAGCTGGTCAGTTAATCACACGTCGCTGGTTGGATCCCCGGCTCCTCCCGTCCACATGTCCAAGTGTCCTTGAGCAACAGGCTGAAGCCCAAACTGCTCCTGATGGTCAGACCAGCACCTTGCATGGTAGCTGACTGCCATCAGTGAGTGAGTGAGTGAGTGAATGGATGAATGAGGGCAGCAGTGATGTATAAATGCGTCTATTTACCAAATCTTCTCAGACTGCTTGTAGAGCTTAAAGCTCCTGACTGAGCTCCACATGTGCTTTAAAACCATCAGACTTCACTGAACTGAAGCTGCTGTTAACGCTGTCAGTCACTGTGAATATAATGTGACTTTACATTTGACATTTGTGTTGTTGGCATTATTTGGGTGGAGCCTGTGTTGGTTCTTGTTTGTGTTTTAAGGTGCTCAGCAGTCTGTCAGGTCCAGTTCCACACTGATGGTTCTGTTGTTCACTGATGATGCTCTTGTCGTGTTTCAGGTCATTTCAGGCAGCGCTTCATCATTTCTGTACAAACGTTTGAATAAAACATGAAAACTGTCAAACTGTGTGTTGTGACTGTTTCTGATGTTTCTGTGTTCAAACTGGGATCAAAGAAATAAAAGTGATTTTAATTTCTGGGTGTGATTCTGAGATGATCTCTATTTTACAGACATTAAAACAGTTTGAATGAAACAATATTTCAGATACGTCAGATTTAAAACAAAACTTCTAACAAACAGTTTACTGCACTGACAACTTCATTAATGGAGATTTAAACTGAATATTAATTAAACCAACAAATCATTTTGATCCTGACACAATAAACTGTAGAAATATGAGCTCCTAAAGTCTAATAAGATATTTTTCATCTTGTGCAGTCTATTAATATATTAATACGTTATATCTGACTTTTTTTTTAATCTCTATTTCCTGTCTTCTTTCTAGACAATAAAAAAAAATATCTGGAAATATTTTGAAATACTGATCATAATCAGTTAGTCTTAACAGATC
Organism: Sparus aurata; assembly: GCF_900880675.1. Taxonomy (NCBI): domain Eukaryota; kingdom Metazoa; phylum Chordata; class Actinopteri; order Spariformes; family Sparidae; genus Sparus; species Sparus aurata. The sequence goes on along the minus strand of NC_044192.1, from coordinate 3,243,727 downwards.
CTTTACATGTTTACACTAATTTTCCTGATATACCTACAAGATTAATATTAGATAATATACACGTTTGCCTAAAATATGAACGAGTGCATGAACGATCGTTCATTGAACGCGTTCATGCACAACACTGGATGTAACAGTGTGGATGTTCTGTATGTCTGAATATCTGCTGCAGGTCAGACAACAAGCAGCACATCAGTGAAACGCAGCCTGAAGCAGGTGAGTTCTGTTACTGAAATGTTACTGTGGGCTTTGTCTGTTGCTCTGGGTCAGGTGTGTGCACCTCTGTCAACATACAGTTGGACATCAATGTGAACATCTTATCCAGAGAAGACAGACGGTTTGAAAGAGGAGTAAAAGATCCACGTATGTCAAACTGTAACGATGGTCTTTGAACAGAGGAGGTGGACTAAGACGTCACTTATCACCCTCCTGCAATGCTGTACTGAGTTCTCTCACCTGGGCTCACCTGGCCTTAGTAACACACGTGAAGGTCGGTTGGGTCAACGACCTACAAGTGGCCCTGATGACTCTGTAAGGACACTCCCACACAGAGTTTAAGAGCCTGACGATGTTGCACTTTGTTGTAAATAGTTGAACCCAGAAGTGGACAGTGAGGCAGAGAGAGTAGTGAGCAATCAGCCTCTCAGTGCATCTCTGCAAGCACAACAGGAAGCAAAACACCAAAACACAAAAACCCACCACAGAACAACGACAGACTGAAGAAGCCTCTAAACGTTTTCAGGAAACTTGTCTATGATTCAGCATTTAGAGTTACTGTGACCTGGATGACTGAGAACCTTCAGCAAAAGTTAGATTTGCCTGTGTTTTGTCCTGTATTTAATTAAATACTGTACACAGACGAGATATTTCAGGTTCAAACTAATAAACTATGTTGATTTCTGAGCTTCTTGTGATTCTGATGGCATCAACACGCTTCAAACTAGTTTGGGATAGTGGCAACAAAAGACTCCACAGGTGAGCAGGTTCACTGGTAACAGGTGATGGTGTGATGAAGGCTCAGTCAGTCACAGGTCAGGTTGGAGCAGGTTCAACTGTGAAACACATGACACACATGACTGTATAAAGGATGTTAGAACATGTTCTCAGGAACACTTCATAAACTGTTGTCAGTGAACAGGTTGATTGTAAATGACTGCACTCTGGTTTCATTCAGGTTTTTACACAGTGTGACGACTCAGAGTTAGAAACTTTATGGTTAAGTTCAGTGGCGTGCACAGACTTTTTGAAGGGCAGGGGCGAAAAGAAAAAAAAGGGCACATACAGCACGTTCTCACCACTGAAGAGGGCACTAACTTCTGTGTTTTGCGGAGGGCACTTTAGACATGTTTATATGTTATACAAATGGCACATTATATAGCCTTAAAACAGACTAACTAGACAGACTACTCAAGTTAATTTGTAGTTAGGATCAGCATCCACGAGAACTGTGTAGATTCAACATTGGACTGTGAAGAACAGACAGAGACATGGATGTATTAAGGAAGTAAAACCCTGGGGGGTCTGGGGGTCTTCCCCCAGAAAATTTTCAATTAAGTAGATGCCATTTCCTGTATTCTAGTGCATTTTAACACCAAATTAGCACCAGAGAATCCAAACTGGTTCTGTGAGATATAGTTCTGGCTCAATATAGATTAAAAAAAAAAAACTTCTGGAGTTTAGTGTGTTTTCTTCACCCAATAGGGCTCTGTGATAAAAACACAGGGAACAATACACATTTAAAATATTTATTTGACACCTCAAAAGAAACAAACTATGATGTAGCATGGACATACAGTGGCTTGCAAAAGTATTCACCCCCCTTGAACTTTTCCACATTTTATCATGTTACAACCACAAATGTAAATGTATTTTAATGGGGTTTTATGTGATAGACCAACACTAAATGGTGCATAACTGTGAAGTGGAAGGAAAATGATACATGGTTTTTAAACATTTTTTTGAAATAAAAAACAGAAAAGTGTGGTGTGCAAAAGTATTCACCCCCCTGAGTCAACACTTTGTAGAACCACCTTTCCCTGCAATGACAGCTGCAAGTCTTTCGGGGTAAGTCTCTACCAGCGATGCACATATAGAGACTGAAATATTTGCTCATTCCTTCTTGCAAAATAGCTCAAGTTTAGTCTGATTGGATGGAGAGTGTCTGTGAACAGCAATTTTCAAGTCTTGCCAGATATTCTCACTTGGATTTAGGTCTGGACTTTGACTGGGCCATTCTAACACATGAATATGCTTTGATCTAAACCATTCCATTGTAACTCTGACTGTATGTTTAGGCTTGTTGTCCTGCTGGAAGGTGAACCTCCGCCCCAGTCTCAAGTCTTTTGCAGACTCTAACAGGTTTTCTTCCAAGATTGTCCTGTATTTGGCTCCATCCATCTTCCCATCCAATGGATTGAACCGTGCTCTGTGAGATGTGCAAAGCTTAGGATATTTTTCCATATCCTAACCATGCTTTATTAAACTTCTCCACAACTTTATCCCTGACCTGTCTGGTTGGGCTTGATGATGCTGTTTGTTCAACAATGTTCTGTAGCAAACCTCTGAGGCCTTCACAGATCAGCTGTATTTACACTGAGATTAGATTACACACAGGTGGACTCCATTTACTAAATTGGGTGACTTCTGAAGGCAATTGGTTGCACTGGATTTTATTTAAGTGTATCAGAGTAAAGTGGGGTGAATACTTTTGCACACCACACTTTTCAGTTTTCTATTTTTAAAAATGTTTGAAAACCTTGCATCATTTTCCCTCCACTTCACAATTATGCACCACTTTGTGTTGGTCTATCACATGAAATCTCATTAATATACAATTAAGTTTGTGGTTGTAACGTGACAAAATGTGGAAAAGTTCAAGGGGGGTGAATACTTTTGCAAGCCACTGTATATGTTTCCAACTGAGCTGTGCACTTAAAAAGGCATTTTAAAGAAAAGCATTTTTAAAAATTAAAATAGAATAAAAAAGCTTTAAAAAGCTATTCCCGCAAGACTTAGCTAGGCTAGCTCCTCAGCATAGGCTTAAACATGTGATAGGCATCTCTACCTAATAATAGCACTTCCAGGCTACATACACTAGTATTTAGTAATGCAACATTGGTAACTTAATACACAGCTTGCTGTATTAGCTACTACCTCACACAGCAGTAGGATGCCGGGTTGCACCTCAGTCAGTATTAAGTCCCCACTGACATGTGACCATTTGAGAGAGAGTGTGTCTAAAACTGAATACTTAAATGGATGGAATGGACTTATTTTAACAACGGGAATGTGTTCTTAAAACTTAAGTTACCATCTATCTGGCTGCTATCAATTTATTCCATAATATACTAAATACAATGAATCTAACTGACCTAGCCTAAATTATAAATTGAAAATGAAATCTAGAAAGTTTATCAGCCCATCGGCCGTTTGCAAAAAATAAATAAATAAATACATTTAAAAAAAACAGAAAATATGTGCTAATGGCCATACAAAGTGTATTGAACATAAACAGGGTTTAACTTGTTGAGACCATAAAATGACTCTGGGAAAGCTTTCATGCCTTAACTGGAATCAATATTCTCCATCCAATGTCAGCGCAATGGCAGAGAGCACTTGTGTTTTACCAACCACGAGGGCACTTAAGCACGCGTTCATACCACCCAAGACTAGAGGGCAGGTTATCATGTTTTGCCAACCGGGAGTGCGCTAAATCTTGTTTTAACCACCCAAGAGAGCAATTAAGTGTTTTATTTTCACCTAAGAGGACAGTTTAGTGTGTTTTGCCAATGAGGAGGGCACTTAAAGACGCCCTTTTGCCACCCAAGTGGACAGTTTATCATGATTTAACCAGCCAAGAGGGCAGTTTAGTGTTTGTTTCACCCAAGAGGGCAGTTTAGTGTGTTTTGCCAACCAGGAGGGCACTTTAGCATGCGTTTTTTTGCCTCCCAAGAGGGCACTTTAGCATGCGTTTTCTCCTCCCAAGAGGGCACTTTAGCACACATTTTTGCCTCCCAAGAGGGCACATTAGCACGCGTTTTTGCCACCCAAGAGGGCAGTTTATCATGTTTTAACCAGCCAAGGGGGCAGTTTATCATGTCTTAACCAGCCAAGGGGGCAGTTTAGTGTGTTTTTTCCACCCAAGAGGGCAGTTTAGCACGCGTTTTGGCTACCAAGAGGGCACTTTAGTGCGCGTTTTTCATCAACTGGGCCACAAAGGGGGGGCGACCGCCCCCCGCCACCAACCCAACCAACCCAACCCCCCCCCCCCACCTGTGCACATCACTGGTTAAGTTGTTACTGAGAAAATGGATTTCAAGCTTCCTGTCATTCAAATGTGTACGATGAGTTTGTCACGTATCATTTCCTCTTTTGAGAAGGCTGCTGTTTTCCACTTCTGGTCAAACAGCATCTGTGGTTAAAACATGAGCTGAAGAGACTTTTATGTTTTGTTCCAACAGACGGAGGTTAAACCAAATGTAAATAAATTGACTGCAGTTTTCTCACTGATATATTTTCAATATTTTGCTCGTTTTCTTCCCATTTGAGACACAAACTGTTAGAAATATGTTTGTATGTAAAAATAACGTTCCATATTAAATCTGAATGTGTCCCCTTTCACATTCAGATTTAACTCTTCACTTTCTTTGTTTACATATAAACATGTATTGCTCTCGGTCAGGTGTGTGCACCTCTGTCAACATACAGTTAAAACACCATTAAAACAGTGCAATCATTTGCAGTTCATTTTCGCGATATTAAATAATTGAGACAAAGACGAGATATTTCAGGTTCAAACTAATAAACCATGTTGAGCATGTTCCCAGGAACACTTCATAAACTGTTGTCAGTGAACAGGTTGATTGTAAATGACTGCACTTTGATTTTATTCAGGTTTATAAATGTCTTCACTTGCACAGTAATAATCAGACTATTCTACTAAGATGCACTCAGGACATTTTCGCAACATTTATCAATATAATGACACAACAGAATTGATGCAGTGATGTAACAGCATGGATGTCCTCTTAACATACAGTTGGGCCTCAATGTGAACATCTTATCCAAAGAAGACAGACGGTTTGACAGAGGAGTAAAAGATCCACATATGTCAAACTGTAACGATGGTCTTTGAACAGAGGAGGTGGACTAAGACGTCACTTATCACCCTCCTACAATGCTTTACTGAGTTCTCTCACCTGGGCTCACCTGGCCTTAGTAACCTACATGAAGGTCAGTTGGGTCAACGACCCACAAGTGGCCCTAAAGACTCTGTAAGGACACTCCGACACAGAGTTTAAGAGCCTGACGATGTTACACTTTGTTGTAAATAGTTGAACCCAGAAGTGGACAGTGAGGCAGAGAGAGCAGTGTGCAGGGTAATTTATTTGACTTCATAAGGTATCTTGCAGGTGAAGGGGGGTGAGACTGGTGCTGGTGGTAAACATGGTGAGTACAGACTCAGGTGAGAACAGAGTGAAGCTGTTGGCTGCAGAGGTGCTGGGTAGCTGGAATCACAACAGAAGCAAAACACCAAACCACAAAAATCCACCACAGAACAACGACAGACTGACTGTTGACTCCTCTCCAGTTAGTTAGAACTGAAGAAGCCTCTAAACGTCTTCAGGAAACTGAAACATGTCCAGTTGTCTACGATTCAGCATTTAGAGTTACTGTGACCTGGATGACTGAGAACCTTCAGCAAAAGTTGGATTTGCTTTTATCTTTTCCTAAATCTAATCATATACTGTACAGAGGAAATATTTCAGGTTCAAACTAATAAAGTATGTTGATTTACTAATGATTTCTCTTTTGCTGTTGCTTTTCCTGTAGCACTTTGAGATTTGTTTAAATGTAAAATGCATCACAAATTAAATATATCCTGTTTTGAGAACACTGCCTCGTCCCCTGCAAACGTTCGATCATGGTTTCACTGTTAGAGGATACAGAGTTACATTGTAATGGCTGTAGAGGTAAAGTGGGTCATTAGTGTCCTTGAGCAAGACACTGAACCACAAATTGCTCCTGATGAGCAGTTGACACCTTGCATAGAAAGCTTCTGCCATCAGTGTAAGAATGTGACAGAATTTGTAAGTCGCTTTGGACAAATATGTCTGCTAAATGCCCTAAAATGTAAATGTAAAACGTCTGTGAGAATAGAAAACGATCTATTATATTGTAATTATTCTCCTGAATGCTGCTCAGTGGTTCCAACATGTTCATGCTCACCAACTGTGGGAAGCTGTGTGGTAACTGAGGGCAGTGTGGGCAGAGGTAACCAACGTTAACCCCATGCAGGGCACATAGCAGGTTTTCTGACTGTTGGGTTTACCAACATTTTGTGTCTGATACTCTGACACTCCTGTGAAATGAGCTCAGGTCCTCTCCATCAACTCCAGTTCCTAATGTGTTCAACTGAGTTTAAATACACAGTATTAACTTCTGCCACGAGGAAACTCTCAATCTAACCGATGAAATAAAGACAGTTTGAGGTGTTGTGAAACAGCGTGGGAACATGGAAGTTGTCAGTTCTGAAATATTCATACAGGATGTGCTGCAGCCCTCACTGCTTGCTGGCTGAGAAACCTCAAAAGTTTGTGATGAACCAATCAGAGTGTTGAGGTTTCCTGTGGAGCTCACTTATATAGAGCCTCCATCAGAGTGTTGAGGAGTGTGTGAAGCTCCGTCACATAGAGCCTCCATCAGTGAGGTGAATCCTCAGAGGACATCAACAACTATGGAGCTTCTTCCTCTCGTGTGTCTCTGTCTGCTGAGCTGCTCTGGAGACGGTAAGAAAACTGATCATCATCACTGACACTTTGTCATTTCACTCCTCTTCATTATTCTTCTTTATGTTGTCATTAGGGTTGTTTATAATGTCATCAAGAACCCGCCTGAATCAGGAGTAGGTGGAGCACTTAAGGTATCCTTGATAAATAGCAGCAACTATGCTCAGATGGGGGCTTGAAAACTGTTTCTGATATCAATACTGTGATATATTGTAGCGATGACTAATGATACTTTGACAATCAATCTGATCTATAATCATCAGTAATGAGGACATAATGACGAAAGTATTAGAACAAACAGAAAACTACATCACTTTACTGTAATACAGTCTTTAAAACCACTTATGACATCACGTGATATAATGACATCATCATCTGATCATAAACAGTTTAGTCTCATATCACAATAACAATATAACATTGAGATGTAGCTCAGTGCTAGACTTTCAGATTTCTCCAATAATAAATCAGAGAAACATCAGTGAACATAATTCTGTTAAAAACATAATTCTGTTTAAAAACATAATTCTGTTTAAAAACATAATTCTCTGTCATGTGAAGCTTTAATCTGATGTCCTGAGAAAGTTCAGTGAACACATTTGAATCACAAAGTGAAACAACATGTGTGTTCAGTAGTTTGGTGGTTAGTTGTGTCTTTGAATCCAGTCCAATAAATCAAGTTCTGACATGAATAAAACTACAACTTCTCCTGGTGTTATAAAGATGAACAGTTTCCACAGCTGAACACATTTTGTAACATTCAAACACAAACACTCAATAACAGAAACCTAATTAACTTTACTGTAAGATTAAATATACTGAAAATATGTCAGTACAAGCTCGACACAACCAAAACTATCATGTTAGAGGAAACAGGTGTTTTGTTGTGTAAAGTTGTTATCTGACTTTGTTTCCTGATGACTCTGCATGTTAACATACTGACTAACATGTTTTTATCTTCCAGCTGTCAAAGTGCTCGTGAAAGAAGGCAGTGATGCTGTTTTACCCTGTTTGATCAGCACCAAGGAGGACATCACAGGACAGGTCTTTGACTGGAAGAAAGATGAAAGTCGAAAGGAGAAGAAGGAGGTGTTCATATATGATGCAGGCAATCATTACAATAACGGACATACAGGTCAAGATGATCAGTTCAAAGGTCGAGTCTCATTTTTTGAAGATCAACTGCAGCGCGGCAACGCCTCCATAAAGATCACAAGAACAAAGATGGCCGACAGTGGGAACTACAGCTGTGATTTTCCAGGTTTTGAGCTGGGTCAACCATCCATCATTGAGCTTGTTGTTGGTGAGTGCTTTCATTAAACAGTTAAAGATGTCGCTCATTTACTGCTGCGACTGGTTCCAGAGTCCCAGATGGACTTTTGTTCAGTGGTCAGAATCCACATCTGGCAGGGCCTCGAGCCCACAGAGCTGCAGCCACATCTGGAGAGACCACCTCTGTATCAAACATGCTGATATCAGAGACACACTGCAGATTATGTCTCTCTGTACAATGAAGCTTCAGCCGTCTGTAGAAGATGAAATATGACTTTTACACAGTATTACCTGTCTGTTTCAAAACTATCTAACATGTGTTTGTTTTGCCTTTCAGATCCAGTCTTAAAGGACAGAACCAATGAAAACATCCCAGGTGAGTCCTGATTGTGATGACGTCACTCTCCACCTCTACATGTCTCTGTAAATGTCTTCTCAGGCCTGTCAGTCTGAACACTTACATCTGTGGGCCTGAACCTCTCTGTGTTCACCTGACTGGGATCAGTCGTCACTTACAGGTGGACACGTTTATTATATTTTAGTTATACAACAACATCTTTTAAGTCCAAGAAGCCACAAGTCACAATGTTCCTCGTATTCCTTTTTTTTTTTATCTCAGTAATGATGAAATAGTTTATCTGTAAGATGTAAGAAGCTCTTTCTGCAGCAGCAGTGATATTTGAAGCCTCTGACATCATCAATAAACTCTGCCATCAACAAACTACACTTGATATTCTTTACCTGACACGAGCTATGTTTAATAAAATAAAATAAATCAACCCAGTTAAATTTTTCACAACCTTTTCTTGGCAGAATATCGACAAAATTTATGACAAATTTTTCTTTCAGGCAGCATAATAAATAAAAGTAATAATAAATATAGCCGCAAGTGGCAATCCGTGGGTTCTAACCCCTTTCGCCCGAAACCTGCCACCCTGACCTTCATCCCCGCAGACGATGACATCGGCCGCCGTGTTCCTCAAAGATCTGTGCGACACATAGCCATGATAAGCCCCAGATTTCCAATTGCATTTACAGCCATATGCTAATGGCATTTATAGCGCCCCCTATAGGTTGAGCTCAACATGCTCTATTGGGCAGATTCCAAGTCCTGTTTTGAACCTACCCACCAAGTTTTGTGATGATAGGAGAAAGGGTGTGGGAGTTAAGGCCAATCATTTCTAAGCCCCGCCCATTGCAAAGATACATTGGTCCCTGGTAGCCAGTTTTTTTTACCAATCTAGCTCATTTATAGTAGAAATGTGTCTGCCCGTCCCCGAAGCCGCATACCAAATTGGGTGTTGACAGAGTCAATCTTTCAAAAGTTCTATTCATTTTACTGTTTTTAACGTTATACAAATTAGTGAAAAATCTGTAATAGTGGTTTTTCGTGGTGCATGAGGCTTTTTTGTAGAGGAATATCAGGAGGACGTGTATGAAAAATTCCAAGTCAATAGCACTTATGGCTTGGTGGGGAGAGCCTTTCGAAGTTCACACCCTATGTTATAGCGCCCCCATCTGACGGATTGGGATCACATTTTTGGAGCAGAATTTGGACGTCATGTATACTCAACATGCCAAGTTTAGTGTCTCTGGGTCCTTCCAGCTCGCCATAAATGAATAAAAACGCAAGCAATGATGTTTAATGACAAATAGGCCACGCCCACTTTCACATATCAACATGGCACTCAAGATAATAGTTAATTCTCGGACCTAGAGTATGCATACCAAATTTGGTGAAATTCCGTCCAATGGTCTTTGAGATACTTATGTGTAACATTTATAGCGCCCCCTATAGGTTGCTTGGTAGGCAGATTCCCAGACCTGTTGTGAACCTACCCATTAGGTTTTGCGTTGATAGGGCAAAGGGTCCAGCTGAAGAGTGTACATGCCAAGTTTCACGCAGATCGGACAAAATCCCAAGGAGGAGTTCGAAATGTAGGTTTTGCATATGTGGCACTTTAGCGAACGTAAGTGTAGCAGAAGTGGGTGTGTGATATGTCATAAAACCCAGCTCTATTCAGGGAACATATGTATATAAGGTTTGTGAATGTGTTATTTAAAATGTGGATGTTCCAGGCAAAAACGCGATTACATCCATTAAAGCGCCACCTAGTGGAGTACATGTACATTCAGAGCTCTCAGCATAATAGTTTGGCTGAAATAAATGTTTGTTGTTTCACTTGTAATAGGCCACACCCACATTGACCAGTCATGACCACCTTCAAGATATGGCGTCAGGATTGGCCCAGCATCATACCGACCAAATTTTGTAAAAATCAGTGTCGCCGTTCAAGAGATATAAACTGATATTTTTAGAGCCCCCTAGTGGTCAAAGTTGGCCAAATTCGTCTCATTCCTTCCCAGTCTCATTGCAACCCAGGATCTAAAATTTGGTGTTAATAACATTTAGTTTGACCGAGATATCAAACAATTGACATTTTTATAGGCAGTTACAGAAATGTGTTCGGGAATAATTTGCGCATTTTTTGACCGAGCAAAATTCTTTTGATAACTTTAGATTAGATCCAGCTGAGTGTACATGCCAAGTTTCATGCAGATTGAAAAAGGAGGGTTTTCCAGTTTTTGCGGAAAAAACTTTCTAACCGGAAGTGGGCGTGGCCAATCTGCAGGTGGATATATGTAGTTTTTTGTGTCTGAGATATTTGCAGGAGTCAGGACCCTCCAAATTGCACCGTCCTCCCTTGCACAGTTTAGCCTGCAGCACCACTTTTAGCCGGAGAAAAATAAAAATATAAATCTTTACAATTACAATTGGGTTCCTCGCACTGCTGGTCCTAGGAAAGGCCCCTCGGGCTTGGCCCCCTAATAACCCGGCATAATTCCAGAAGGGTTCTACCCCTTCGGGGTAAGAATCCCCAATAATATAATGCATTTTATTTGAAGGTGCCTTTCAAAGCACTCAAGGACAGCGCACATAGCAACAACAGTACAACAAAAACATTGGACAAATTACTGCAAATGCCAATAAATAAGTAAGAAGATGCAATTACATAGTGCCAGGAGCTCGGCACAAAGTTCAGATTCCGCAGTCCTCACCATACAGGAAGTCAACCAGGCTGGGTCAGGCAGGGTTGAGCTTCCGAGGTGAGAATAGTGCAAGAGTGTGATTATATGATTGGTCTGATAGAGAGTAAGCCACGCAGAATCAGCGGCAGCACCAGAAAATTTATATTGGGGGGCAATGAGGGAGTCTGATTGTTTAAAGGAGGTGCTACTGAATTCTGACACCAACAAATAAATAATACTATAATAGATATAGATTTACTGTTCTTGTGCTAATACACTACATATTGTTGAATGCATGTTACTAAATGTTTATCATAAACAAACACAAGCATATTTAACTACTATTAATGAATCAACAAGCACAAAAAACCAGACAAATCATAGCCACCACAGAGAACATCTGTGGATTTAAAAGAGTGTAACTGTGAGAAATGTAGCACAGTGTATAGTTGTGTAATACAGTATACTCTTACCACTGTCTCTTAACTCACTAAATCTTTTTTCTCTCTCCTTCACTCTCCACTCATGTCTTCCTCCCTTCTTCTCCTATAAACTCTGCTTCACTCACTTTCCACTGCTGTCTTTCTCTCTTCTCTCTTCTCCTCTCCTCTCCTCCGTTCTTCTCTGGGCTCCACTGAAACTGCTGAAACAACCAAACACACACACACACACACACACACACACACACAGAGGCTAAATACTACATGTACAACTGACATAATATTAGGCAAACAATAAGTAGCATAATTCAAACCTGTCAAAAAACAAATTGTGTACTCACTGTTAACAACAGAACGATCCGCCTGTTGTTATGATTGGCTGAAAAGCGGTTAATGACTGCATCAACATCCACTTCTTTGGCCCAACTTGAACTTATTGCCAGCACACCCAGATTGCTGGTTCGAGCATCTCCACATTTGTGATGTGACGGGCAGTGTAACTGAGATACACACAAGCTTGAACAGGTCAACGAATGCTTCCTTGTATGGCTTCAATATCACCAGCACATCATGCGTAGTGTTGACAACATCCCCCCTTTGTTTTTTCCTCTCAATAAGTCTTTTTAACTGGTGAAGTTCTGCTGAGAGGTTTTCTTCCAATACACTTTAGTGTTCAGCCATGAGCGAAGAGTATCATTTTCAAAGAATGTCTTGTGTTTGGGGTTAAGAGCTGCTGCTCCTTTTAGAACGTGGCAGCTTTCAGAAGAAAAACGCCTCTCGAGTTCACTGATTAATCAGTTGATTACTGGTAAAAAGCAGTGGTTTTGACTTTGTCTTGTGAAGTTTCCAGTGGCTCTTTTGATCCTGTTTGGCTGTTCACCACAAACTCCTGCAGGTGGCGGGGCTGCTTTTTTCTCCTCACCTGTGGGCGCTGCATGTCAATGCCAACTGGCATCACTGGCACACTCCCAGATTTTAGTCCATGTTTCAGCATTGCGTTTGTCATTGAGGGCATCAACAACTGCAAAGACCAGATCAATGGCAGATGCCAGCTCCAAATCTGTGGCCTTCAGATGATCAGATAAGTTCTTTGTGAGACTGTATATTCTCTCCAGCATACAGATGTGCAGAACAAACTGTGCATCAATCAGTCCAATCACTGATCTTGATTCAGTAGCTCTATGAGCATTCGTCTGGTTGCTTACATCCGCAAGAGTTGCCAAGATAGCAGGGAGAGTTATTTTTATTGCCCGTATTGTAGAATATTGGCAGGCCCATCTGGTATCTGATAGTCTTTTCAATTCCGCTGCGTGTTTGGTGGGCTGAAGTTCTTGTTGCTTCTCCATGAACACTTTGTGAGTCACCGTCCCAGTCCTTGTTGTCTATATTACACTAAGCCAGTGTTTGTTTAACTGACTTGTGTAAAGAAACAAAGTCCAGAAACTCTTCTTGAATGCTAGCATTGTTTATGTTACGCAGAACAACAGATATCTGCTCTTTTTTGCTCACATCCTTTGTTTCATAAGTGCTCTGCCAGTTTAACTTCATTGCTCACTTGTTCCCTCACCATGCTGGCCAAAACATCAATCAGCTCATTTTGGATATCATGATGCACGTATTTGGCATTCCCAGGTCCACTGGATAATTTCTTTGATAAAGTGCTGTCAAACTTACCCAGCAGATTTAACAGTTCAAGAAAATTACCTCTGTTGGTGGACTGTTCCACCAAGGCCTCGAGACTGTCTCATACCATTTTATAACGCGATGTGCAACTTGAATTTAAAAAAGTCAGTTCGCGATATGCTTTTGAAATATAATCAATAAAAACTCTATATAAACAAAATCCCTTGACATGTGTCAGGCTTTTTTTTTTTTTTTTACTTTTTACCATTTTCGCTGCAGCGAAGTGTGCAGCAGCTGAGTTAAAATCAAAAGTGTGCAGTGTCTCTGCGCAGACCGTGCAATGCGCATCAGTCTTGTCACCTTGCTCTCCCTCAGGCTACTTTGCGGTGCTGTTTTGATGCGGTTCTGCACACTGGAGACGGGGATCATGCAGCCTATCTTGGCCAGTTTTGTCCACTCGGGGTAGATTTTACTGAAATCTCTGATGAGAACTTCGCAGGCTGTTGTGAAGTTCAAGCCTCCATAACCGCAAAACGCTGTCATTACAGCGATGGCGTCTCGTTGCTCAAAAGTGGCAGATTGGAGGGAATATTTTCACCAGACATTTTGACCGGCGGGGTTAAAAAATACCGGACTTCGGCAGATTTTACCAGTAAAAGTCCGGTAATTACCGGATAACGGAAACCCAGGTACTGCCTGTTTTCTTGCACAATCTTGTCATGTCCAGCATCAAGTTTTGTCAGGATCCTCGAACCACTTCTCACCCTCTCCTTAAACTCACACCAGCCTACCATAGCTAGTTTGGGAGAAGCACTTACATTGTGCTGTGCAAGTTTCTCTGCTCCTTTCCTCCAGTTTCAGAACCCGCCATGGGTGAAGCTCTTTTCTGTGTGACCCCGGGCATGGTGGAAAAAATGTCGACAGGCCTAGCAAAAAGCCACATGAACTGACAGTGAGTATTCCAGCCACGAGTACTGTTTGAACCACAAGTGGCTAAAACTCCTCAATGTAAGCTGGGATCCAAATGTCCGACGCGGGTATGACTTAAGTTGAGGCTGCCTCGGTCCCTCTGCTGGGTCTTGACTTAAATCCACAGGGCCACCAGGATTCCTGCCACCCGTCATCGCAGTTACGGCACTCGGCGAAGCGCTCCCTTGACTCCCCGCTTCGTTCCACATTTTCGGGAATGTTACCACCAGTCTCCGAGTTTTGTGTTAAAGACGGTGCCGCTGCTGATGCCTCACCTATTACCGCCCCTTCTTCATCCTGGCTTTCATCCTCATTCTCCAGGTCTGTCATCACTCTGTCCTGCGTCTGTGAATCACCACCGCCACCACCATCGTCCACTCTCATTCGTTTTGTGGCTATTACAAACCGGTCCATTTCGCTCTGTTGACACAATTGCTAAGTTGCTAACTAGCCGCTATGCATCAACCACTGCTAACATGATTGTCAAATTCAGCGTGCAGTCTGTGTGCAAACCAGCCAATCAAATTGCACGACACAGGGAAAAAA